>NW_011362526.1:0-2434 GCF_000735185.1 Notothenia coriiceps
AAAACAAAAAGTATCTTGTGCGTACGATACACTTTCCTGTGCGCACAAGATACTTTTTTATGGTTAGACACATCAAACTGCCCGATTATTACGCCATATTATTAGTTTCATGAAGAAGATGAAAACATAAATCCAAAACCATGACATTATCAGCCTGTCTGAGAACGTTAACATGGCGCAACAACCGGTAAAAGAGTTTCAGTGAATCATGTCAATGCACTTTTCCACCCACGCATTGGGGCTGGTTATCTAAGGAAGTATATCATGGTTGGACATTGGCTAAAATTTCTTTCGCAACTAAAAGCAGCACTAAAATCAATTTCCAGAAATACTGTTTAACCTTTCTATTAACTTCATTGTTTCTCTTGTCTGCTGATCTTTGCCGTATCATGGTTTTAAAGAGCATTCCCGTTACTAAATGACTGTCTCTCTCATGTCTGGCTAGTTAAACTGTCACCAAAGAAGAATGGGGCAAAAGGAGGGACGGAGTCAGATGATGCAAGGTAACTGGGGAGAGGTACGACTGGAGGGCGTCACCGGGGGGGATGCAGAAGAGGGGAAAGGTCCAGGGATGGAAGAAGGGAGGAAGTGATGGCTGGAGGGGAAAGAGAAAGGAAGGTAGGGGGTTAATAGTGGGGTCTGAATAGGAGCTTAACCCCCCCCGCAGACTCACAACCACACACACTCTGGATTAAGGCTGTACTCATGAAAGGGCCTACGTTAGACAAACTCTAAATGACACACAGCAACCACCGGCCTGCCGTACACATTTTCATGCTTCCTCTATAGGTAGTTCACAGGAATACAGGGATCTATTCAATTTATATTCCATGTCATAAATCTAATCCTGTTTCACGCTTGTCTGAGTAAGAGGATTTTCCAAAGATGGACAAGGAAGACAAAGCGAGAGGATTCTCCACAGCTCAACTGTGGACATTCCTCATCAACTTGTGAATAAAAATCACTTGGCAGTCATGGAAATGGTGGCAGACAGCCGTGTGTTTGGTGACAAGCATGATTGGATTTTCATTATTTTCTTTATTTATGTCGTTCTTCCTGCCCCTTGGGTGGCTGGAGGTGCCAAAATAACATCTTCTTTTGGAAAATGTTGTCTGAGATAATCTGTCCTTGGCAGTGAGCCCAAAGATGAGTGGATGCAGTCCTAACATTAGCCAGTCAATCCAATGCCAAAAATACTAAATACCAGATAATTTAATTATTGGTCAACATGTACGCAACTGTAGTAACTATAGCATGTGATGGGATTAGTTTATGTTGCAATTAAAGACCAGAAACATATCAGGTTCTTGAAAAAAAATGTCATTACTTTCATGTTGCTAAAAGTGGATTAACATATCATAAACATTGGAAGCTAATGCTAGAATCTTTTTAGATATTACTGTTAAATTGAAAGTAAGAATTTCTAACTACAAAATGTTGACACTTTTTTCCCCGGACAAAACCGCACAGATACATGTCACTAACAGAACAGAGAAACTAAATTGAAACACTAATGTAAAACACTGATAATAGCAATGAACTGCAAATAATTATCTGTATATTAAAATATTTCCAAAAAAAATGTCCCTGTTGATTTTGCCAATGTAAGCAAAGCTTTCTTATTTGAAAAGAAGAACCGAAGATCATTACAGTTAATTGTGACTCTGTATTTCAATCATGATATTCACAATTAGAACCCTTTTCTTCATCAGAAAAGTCATGGTGTTGGTAAAGAATATGATAAGATAAAATAAAACAAATGCCATTGTATATGTTTATGGCACCAGCTAAAGTCAAGAAGATTAACCTGTTAAACCCCAAGGTCCCCGCCTGTTTTTTTGTCTCAGGGGATCTTAATATTTAAGAACCTATTAATGTGTTATACCAGATTAACGGAAATAATCTCAGCTAATTGACGATACAAACCATTTTTACCAAAACAAAACACAAGTCTCATAAGAAGCATCTAAATGACCCCTTAGCGAAAAATGCTAACGGACATTGGCACAGAACTCAAGATAAAAGTACCCTTATTACTTATCGTAGCGCACATACAAGATATCCGATTAAAGCTGAGGTTCCACAGATTATTTACGTATACAGTATCATCACTGAATGATCCGAACTCGCGACAGGGGAAGCAAACACAGACATCACAACACGTACCTTTACGGAGCTTCTAGGGAGATCGTCTCACCGTAGCTGTCAATCTGATCAAAAGACGTGTTCAATGGCATTAAAACGAGAAAAAACGCGGCTGAATCGGTTAATCCATAGGTTTTTAACATCTCTGTATAAAAAAATGATTTCATTTATAATCCATAATTCCATTTTTATGTAAAAATCGCAGAGCAAAAGTTAGCTGCTAATGGTAGCCACCAGAGTGGCTGCTGCTTCCGGTCTTGGCTATGCGGCAGTCTAACACACACACATT
>NW_011362527.1:0-1789 GCF_000735185.1 Notothenia coriiceps
AGGGAAAGATTAGGCAAATGAAGCCGCTGACGTCACTTCGTCTTCTTCTGCTTTGGGTTTACTGGCAGGCCGCAAACAACTTCACGGCGTATACTGCCGCCCAAAATCCCCGGCCGAAGTCCCCAGCAGCTTCTACTGAAGCCTTCAGAGTAAATCGCCAGAACGCCGACACCTCCTCATCTCCACCGCTCCCATGTTTTATTTTGTGTTGCCATAAGTTAGTCTCTCTGCGTTTCTGCGATGGGCTAATGCTAATGCTAATAATGCTAATGCTTGGATAATAAAATGGCGGCTTCACAATTTTTTTTTTGAGTTTTAAAGGGCGTGGTTTGCATTCCGCCCAGCCAATCAGACATAGGAACCTTTTTCTCCCACGAAAGTACCTGCTCTCTAGCAGGGACTGAAAAGGGGGTGAAAAGGTTCTCATGAACTCATTTTAGTTCCGGATTTTTTTTTTTTTTTTATAAGAGAGCATGTGCACAGGCTCGTGAAGAGACAGAGTCAAACCAACACAGAGCTTCTCCTGGAATACATATATCTTTATTGTGGCTCCAAACACCCTTTCCAGCAGAGAGCACTGGGTTCCTTCCTCTTTATCTCTCTCCGAGTTTGAAAGCCTTGACGTCCAAAGAGTTTTTCTCAAAAAGACACCAAAGCTAGGTCAGTGTGTGACTTTGACACCACTTTTGGAAACGTCTTGATGGGAGCTCTCCGTCTTTACCCTCCATTTGTTTGGGGGTTTTAAAGAAAGCTTTGACAGAGCGGGATTCATTTGGTGACTGTAAACGTTTTTTGGAGGTTGCCCTCCATCACGCTACAGAAGCGTTTCTGTCAATGTGTGTCTTTTAAAAAGAAGCAGTCGAGGTCTTCCTGTCTTTTCATTTTCTTTCCTTCCAACAAAGAGGTCAACAGATGGAAAACAGAGCTGTGAGGGCCTGGAGAAAACATCTTGAGAGGATTTTCTGTCCATCTGTAAACCAGGGCTTTTATATTGAGTCCGAGCTCTAGATGACCTGGCTTCGTCTGTTTACTTCTCTTTTTAAAGACTTGTTTGCTCACTGTTCAGATCTCTGTGTCAGTGCTGCTTATAGTGAAACAAACGCAGCTTTGGCCTCGCCTCAGGCTGCGTTGTAATACTCATCTCGCTGCGCTTCAATCAAAACTTTCCCTCGGGTAACAAGAGAGATACACAGTGATTACTTCAGTTATTCAATACTACTACAACACCAATGGTTCACTACAAGTTTAAACAGTCAAAATAAGCTTTTTTCAAATCCTGGAAAACAAAGATATTCAATCATTATACAAAGTTCCCTGAAGCGTCACGACTAACCGAGATGAGAGGTGCAATGATTAGTCAATCAAAAAGAATCGGAAACTATTTTGATAATTTAGTCATTCATGTTCAAATGGCAGAAGGTGTTTTCAGCCTCTCAAATGTCTATATTTACTGTTTTGTATCTGTTTTTACATCATATGTAAGTACGTTTCGTTGGGTTTTGGACTGACAAAACAAAAATAAACAACAATTCATGAAATGCATATAAAAATATTGTCGTTGTCACTGAAACTGAAACCTTGAATATTGAAATATTTGGTTATTGTTTCAGGAACAAACCCCCTGATGAGTACCATGTGCAGGATGATGTTACATTGTGACTGAGCTGGAGAGAACAGGAAGGGATGAGGAAGGAAATGAGGGAGGACAGATTACAGAGCTCAGCGAGCATTTGATAGACTGTGGCGAAAGATGTTTGGGATTGAATTTACTAAATGATGCAGGTAAGAA
>NW_011362528.1:0-2696 GCF_000735185.1 Notothenia coriiceps
TTGGTGATTGGCTAATGGTTACACAAGCCAAAAAATTGTTATGACATCATAAAGTGGCCAAAATCTGATCAGCTCATTTTCAGACAGGTTTTTATATAAATGGATCAGGACGAAAAGTGAGCCAATATTTTTTCCTGAAACTTTCAGAGTCTCTTTCCACAGGGGGGACACATGTTGATGTAGAAGAGACATGAAAAAGTGCATTTTGCATAATAGGTGACCTTTAAATAGTAAAATACTATAATAGCACTTCCTATTGACACATATAAGCCTTAAAAATAATGAACTTCCAAACTACTGTACATGGGAAAAAATGTACATTGCACAATGGATATGGAAAATATGAAATTATTCTGTAAATGGTTCTGAATAATTTCCAGGAAATACGTTATTTAATGTGTTTTACTTATGTATTATGTCTATTCCATGTATCATCCTATACGTCTTGACTAATTATGTAAAAATAAAGCATTCAAAGTGACTTATTTGTTTGAATCTGTTGAATCTTCAACAATGACAAAAACACATTACTCCAACAAGGATCGTTTAATAACAAAAATTATAATACAAACAAATAAAGAGTGGATTCATTTCTGACCGTGTGGAGTGATCAGGCACATAATCACCATCAAACAGCTTTTGCATTGAATATTTGAGGCTGTTAGAAACCTGAGCTTGATACAAAACGTCATGAAGTGTGTGTGTGGTACAAATGGATGTTGCAATGATTAGGAAGCATTACAAAAGGTAGAGTGAAAGAGTATAAATACACGGTATGTACAACTGATGGACTATATTCCTCAATGCAGAATCAGACTGGCGCCGCGCAGCTCTTTCATATTTTCTTCTGTACAGTTGGGAGTTTAATAAATTGCCTCTGCTGCCAACTGAGAGCTTCAACAGGGACATAAAAAAACAAATGTGTCTCCTGGCAGCCACCCAGTGCTGAAAAGTATTTGTTTTTCCTCACTAATCCTCCCGTATACTCGCTAATGATTTGTATTTCTTTTAAATTAGCTTTGAGAAGGATTGGCTGAGTCAGGGTGCTGAGCAGAAATAATAAACCATGTCCCTAGTCGGCAACAGAATCACAAGTTTGACAACAAATAATACGGGGTAATGATATTGTGCAGGCGACCACGGGGGAACCAGCTTTGTCAAACTTCAATTCAGGCTTTTCATTTCAAGGGTCACAGGTTGAAGGTCAGGGGTCGCAGAGCAGCGGTCACTAGGAGGGGGCGTCTTCTCCGTGGATCGCCTTATACTTGACCATCTCCTCGGGAAACACTTTGCCCAGCTCGGACACCAGAAGGCTCTTGAATTTCTGTCATAAAATAAAACAGAAGAGGTGGGTTTATAAGTGACTTGTTACTATTTTAACTTCATGATGAAGGCAACACATTTTTATCTTTCACAGTCAACATGTTTATATTTTACTCTTTAGTCCCATTTTATTTTCTATTTGGGATGTTTTGTTTTTATTTATTTTCAACTTTTCATGCGTGCAATGCCTTGTTTTAATAATAATAATAATTTCAATTTATATAGCGCCTTTCACGAAACCCAAGGACGCTAATATGCTGTTGATTCCAAAATTGGGATCAAAAGTATATCTTATCTTAATTAATGTATGAATATGTTTGTCAAGGAAATAGCAAGTTAAGAATTGATAAAACAATATGAAATCTTAAGTCTGCCCAGTTTTAGGGCACGGTGAGACTTCAATAGGCACGCTCACACCGGTGTACTTTTACCCATACTTTTCCCATTTAGTTCCGTTAGTGCCTGGAATGTTGCGTTCACACCAAAAAGAGTACTTAGTTCCGAGAACTTTTACCCCCATTTGTAGTGCCTTCTAGAGAGGTGGTACTATCCTGGGGAGAAAAAAGTACCAATTTCGATTGGCTGGGCGAATTGCAAACCACGCCCCGTAAAACTCTGAAAAGTTTTGTGAAGCCGCCATTGTATTTGCTGGCATTAGCATTATTAGCATTATTAGCATTAGCCCCACGCACAAACGGAGAGAGAATAACTTATGGCAACACAAAAAAAAACATGGGAGCGGTGAAGTGATGAGGTGGTGTCTGCGTTCTGGCGATTTACTCGGAAGGCTTCAGTAGAAGCTATTGGGAGTCCCAGCAGCTTCTACTGAAGCCAGTCCCCAACTCCGGGGACTTCCGGCCGGGGACTTCGGGGGCAGTATACGCCTTGAAATGGTTTGCGGCCTGCCAGTAAACCCAAAGCAGAAGAAGTGACGTCAGCGGCTTCATTTGCGTAATCTTCCTTCGGGGAACTTATTCCGGTGTGAACGCGATCTGTACTTAGTTTCATGGGGGTACTAAGTGCTGGCACTAAGTGCTGGGCACTAAGTACGGTAAAGTGTGAAAGCGGCTACTGTGATAATTGATCACATTTCAGTGGCATCATATTCAGTAAATTGACAATAACAAACACCGACTAACTCACAATACTCTGAGGATCTGATGTGAATTAGTTGAGGGAATATCATTTGAATATTGTGGTTTTGTTTTTTCATCTCACTAAACATCATCACTTAAAGGTCCCATGTCATGCTTTTCCGGTTATTACCCGTCCCCTTGTGTGTTATGAAGGTTTTTATGCATGTAAAAGGTCTGCAGAGTCATAAACCCTCAAAGTACACCCTGTAGCGAGTAAAACTCTAACACAGAAAATAC
>NW_011362529.1:0-5285 GCF_000735185.1 Notothenia coriiceps
AGAGAGAGATGTAATACGGTTTCCTGATAAAGCTGTGGAGAGTATGTGCTGCAGGGAGGTGGATGCACAATGCACCCAGGAACGAACGCTAGTTCCGGTCCTTTTCCCGTGAGGGAAACTGTGGACTCGATGTCCTGACAGGCTGGTATTTGTGCAACCTGCACAAACACAATACTGCAACATGATTACAAATGGTGAAATACAATGTAAAACTACCGAAAAATACCAGCTAACTAAAACACAACCGCTCAACTCAACGCAACTACTAACTATACCCGCGGTCGGAGAGCGGAGATGTTTACCCTTTGTGATGTAATATGACGCGTTTGACGTATGACCTTAAAAAAAAAGCCGTTTTTAAGAGCAGAGCTCAAAATTGCTCCTTTCCCTCTAAATTCCTGCCCTTATGTCTCGTAAAACATATCAAATCCTACATTCACTTTTTTAATTGTAATTTTCAAGCAAGTTTAAGCATAAATTTAGAAAAAAGAAATACCTGGAAGATGCTCTTTAAGCTGCTGCTATACTATGTTCAATAGTTAGCCGCTAGCATTGTCTCTCGGCTATAAGGCGCCAAGCATAAAGTGTACAGTTATGCTCTTCTCCTAAAAACAAGTTGATGAGAGCATTAAGACTGATCCAAAACCATAGAGTTGCAGGTAAGAAAAATATAACAAGAAGCTGAAAGAAGGTAAAATGTCCTGCAGAGCTGCGGCAGACTGCAGAGTCTGGGGATAATTAGCTCATCAGAGGAGGTTTAGGTTATGTTCTTTGGTTTGGTGTGTCTGTCTGTTTGTTTAATTGACCAAACATTAAATATGTTGGGGCGGAGCCGAAACACCGGGCAATCGCGCACATTATTTTTTATTTAACTTTGGTTCACATAGTGAGTTAAGACACAGCGGAGGACTCCTTTGTCGACTATCTCTTTTTTTACGCTTTTATTTACGCAGTCATTTTGTTGATATAAAATATTAATTATTGCACCTTTAAATTATACTTTAGGAGCATGTGTGTGTCAGCCAGTTTGTATCAGAAGTGGTGCTTCTCACAGTTTGTTTTATAGCATTATTGTCTTTGCCAATTCCTCCTTCAAAACCATTCTAATGGATTTCTCACACCACAGACTTGAAAAAAAAAGCCAACTGTTATCCCAAATTCAAGTGTCTGATAATCTTTTCAGAGATATTGAAATAATGACGTCCATGTTTTTCTGCATTACTGGAACTGTAATAGTTGTTATACTATTTATAGTCAGTGGAATCTCTAAGAAAGATACACAGTAGTACTAGAATTGTGAAAGGTATCGTTGTGTTGGCACGGTAATATTTCCCAACCTGACAACCAGTAGGGTCCAGTTATAAAAAACAGCAGCACCAATCACAATCAGCCAGTGGTAGTAGGCGTCATCAGATGGTGATAAGACCTCCACTTTACACTTCCTCCTCCTGGCAGAGAAGAGAAAAAGAAAATTCAAAGGGTTAAGCATGTAAGTTTCAGGTAATGTTTTATCTGTAGGCATTTAAAAATATTTCTTGTTGTCTTACATGCTTCTGGAGCGTCTGATTTCATGATCTGCATCAGAGCCATTTTGGCTGTGGCTGAACCTGCTGGGCGGGGCTTGTTCGTCCGTGTTGGCGGGGCCTCTGAAACGCTCCAAGAAGGAATCGGGACGCTCCGTCTCTTCTGCCAAACTCTTATGGGCCCATTCTCTCAGAGTCATCACCATACTGACTATCCTGAAGACCAAATGTTACATTTATAGTAAATGGCACCAATAATTTACTATTTTTGAATATTTAACTTTATTGCTCACAGGAAATAGATCAGATCTAAATACATCTATTTGAATATTTAAAAAACTGAACTTGTCAAATTCATCTTATGTGCTATCAGCTGTTCTACCTGGATAGAGCACCTCGCCCTTGCAAGGAATTCTGGGAATGAATGTCTCTTCTTTCAATGGCCGCCATTCTCTGAAGCTCCGAAGAAGTGTCATCACACATTGACTGTGCTCTACACATATAACAAATACATAGACATATATTATTTAGTGACAAGTATCTTCTTCTTCACACTAGTAAACAATAACATAACTCGCCTTTTAGTGCTGCTTTAGTAACCACCGACTGCTTTGAAAAGAAAAGTGGCTGCGTAGCGGCTAACTGCTAAGCTTTGTTCCTTAGCTATGGGCTAACTTGTCTGTGCTGTTTGGTGCGGAGAAAGTAGCATAAAGTTGTTTATCTGATTTTTTTGTGCTGAAAACAGCTTCCTGCAGCTGTGGGTTTGATAAAAGTTGTGAGACTGAACCAACAAAAGGTTTTGGGGCCATGAAACCAAGACATTGAGTTGAGCTCTGCAGAGCTAACGGAATTGTACATTCTGGTGGTATTCAATAGGTTTTGAAGTAACAACTAACAAATTACACATTTAGTTTTTCCCATTGCTAATATACATAAATTATTGGCATTCAATTTGTCATGTTAATGTTAAAGCAAATATCTATCATTGACAAAATACAAAATACATAAAACGTTATTGTTATCTACTTATCTCAAGTATCTGTAGTTAAGGACGAGTAAGCTAACACTCGATTTGCGAATATCTATAAAAATATGTGTGGTGTGTGTGTTTGTGTGTGTACCTGCTGAGTGTGCTGTCAGCTGGCTCACTCTCGTCCTCTATCCATGTTTTCACAGACAGCCTGTGTGAATCCTGCACTGGACTTGTCATCCTGCACACAGCAAGTCTCAATTCATTTCCATTCTCACCACTGACAGACATGCCAACATAAAACTACAAACTAAAACTAAAAAGTCAACTCAACATACACAAACACTCTCATAACATACATGGATAAATGCAAAAAAATGCAAGCTACCAAACATACATTTACATTACAGAGGCTCACGTTGACTGCCAAACACACACTCAACTCACTAAGCAGCACACACTAATGCAATGATGGACCCACAGTCAGAAAAGGAAGGTCATCCAGTACGAGGTCATCCCATATTAGGCATCACCATGGAAACCACATAGCATAGCAACAAGCTGTAAAGTAATTATGACAACACATCATAAGAGGGAGAAACAGAGAGATGTTCGAAGTCAACAAACCTGATAAATGTCCAGATATCCCAACGCTAGCTCATCAATTCCTCAGTTATGTTCACGTCTGTGTTTCATCTGCAACCCATCTCTATCCATTTAGTGGGATTCATGAGACATTAATCATGAAGGACTGACAAATATGAAGGATTGGACGGGTGATGGAGAGAACAAAAGCAACCTATCAAAGGGAAGATCACATGGCTCACGACAAAAGCATCCTTTAAATTGCAAATGGTGTGTTGTGTGTGTTGCTGTTCACCAGAGAGCTCATCTATATTCAAGAACCTTGTTTGAAGTGGCTTCTGAAACACAAGTGTGTCTTTGTGTCCATGTATTCTCCTGATTACTGAAAGAGGAGTGCTTTTATACACACACCTGCACACGTGAAATTGAGACATGTTTTATTAAGGTTACTAGAAATAGAACAGATCTAGGTAAAAGAAGATAAGATCCAAATATATTATATTCACAGATAGAAGATGGATGGATCCGGGTAGAGAAAATCTTGGTAGGAGATGATCATTTTTGGGTTGAAGATGACCGGAAATGGGTAGAGGACACTAAATCTTCATAGATACAGAAGTTTTCTGGGTAGAAAAGGCAAGATTTAGGAAGAAAAAGATTATATCTGGGTATAATCAGACCTGATCTGAGTAAAAGACGGTCCTATCTGGGTACAACAAGACCGTATCTGGGTAAAAAAAGGATGTTATCTAGGTAGAAAGGGTCAGATTTTGGTTAATAAAGACTGAATCTTGGTAGAAAGGGACAGATTTTGGTTAAAATATACTAGATGGTGATTCCAAGATGGCGGCGCGCTAGACAGACGTGTTTCTTTCTCATCCGCACAATCGTATTAATCCTGATATAAAACCAAAAACTAACAACTACGACAAAGTGCCCAGCTAGCGGGGAACGTTCTCACAACGTTGGTTAACGTTACATATTGGTTCTAATAAGGTTGTAAAGAAACGTTTTAATCTGATGTTCAAAGAACCTTTGTTAGGATGTTTATTTTTTCAAATAATGTTCCTATAAGGTTTAAGGTTAACTAAGACATAACGTTTTAACTGCAAAATTCAGAGGATGTTTTGAGGATGTTATTAAGGCCTGAGATGACAGAAAGTTTTTTTATAAAACGTTGCTTTAATGTGATATGTTAACAAAGGTGGAACGTTTTCCTTGCAACATCCTAAGGATGTGTTTTGGACATTGTTGGGTAACACATTAAAGATGTTCTTTATAAAACGTTCCCTCAATGTTACATGATAACAAATGAAGAACATTCTCCAAGCAACATTCTGAAAATGTTTTCAGGATGTTATTGAGGCCAGAGATGACAGAAAGGGTTTTATAAAATGTTCCTTCAATGTGATATGTTAACAAAGATGTAACGTTTTGCCTGCAACATTCTAAGGATGTGTTTTGGACGTTGTTGGGTAACACATAAAAGATGTTCTTTATAATACGGCCCCTCAATGTTACATGATAACCAAAGAAGAACATTTTGAAAGCAAAATTTGAATAATGCTTTCAGGGGGTTATTATTTTTTTATAAAATGTTCCTGTGATGCGAAATATTAACAGGGTCATGGTCAACGTCAGATTTATTTCTAGTGCGCTTTAAAAAACAAACTTGCTGCATTTGTTTGAAAAGGATGTTTAAAAGAAATGTGATGTCACCACATTTTCGTTTTTAGAAAAGAACAAGCACGTAATTCATGATATTGCATGTTTGCGTAGACATGTCTGAGTTCCCAGCTAGACATTGTTGATTCTAAAAACATTCTGAGAATGTTACCATTCATTGTTCTAGGAATGGTTTCATCGAGAAGTTTTATTTTGGTTCCTAGAATGTACTTCTGAAAGGTAGGATAACGTTCTCTAAAAACATTCTTAAAATATTTGGTGATAACATTGTTCGAACATTATACCCCAAGTGTTTTTGTTGTTTATGCACATATCTCTATTGTCATATGGATCGAATAACACTTAGAAAACCAAAGACAGAGATATAGAAGAATGGTCTGCTCTACACGGCTGGGAGCAATCTCCAATCTCCAATATCCGGCTGGGAGCAATCTCCAATCAACCACACCTGCAACCTGCTCATCAGCCACACTATGAAAACCTGCAGCCTGCACTCATTCCCTGCCGGATTGTTGTGTGCC
>NW_011362530.1:0-2549 GCF_000735185.1 Notothenia coriiceps
GCTGTTACACTGGTGTTACACTGCTGTTACACTGGGGTTACACTGGTGTTACACTGCTGTTACACTGCTGTTACACTGGTGTTACACTGAGTTTTTACACTGTTATTTTAACAAACAGAGACTCTAAATCGCTACAGAATAGCTAGTAGGACACATATATAAAGCCTCTGTGTGGTTGGTGGCCCCTGGTCTGATAATCCTGGGAATGTGGGGTCACATATTTGTTGGATTACAGCTGAGCAGATTAGGAGTGAATGTTCTCCGTGTAGTGGAACATGTTCTCCATGTTGAAACATGTTCTCCGTGTAGTGGAACATGGTCTCCATGTTGAAACATGTTCTCCGTGTAGTGGAACATGTTCTCCATGTTGAAACATGTTCTCCGTGTAGTGGAACATGGTCTCCATGTTGAAACATGTTCTCCGTGTAGTGGAACATGGTCTCCATGTTGAAACATGTTCTCCGTGTAGTGGAACATGTTCTCCATGTTGAAACATGTTCTCCGTGTAGTGGAACATGGTCTCCATGTTGAAACATGTTCTCCGTGTAGTGGAACATGGTCTCCATGTTGAAACATGTTCTCCGTGTAGTGGAACATGTTCTCCATGTTGAAACATGTTCTCCGTGTAGGTGAACATGTTCTCCATGTTGAAACATGTTCTCCGTGTAGTGGAACATGGTCTCCATGTTGAAACATGTTCTCCGTGTAGTGGAACATGGTCTCCATGTTGAAACATGTTCTCCGTGTAGTGGAACATGGTCTCCATGTTGAAACATGTTCTCCGTGTAGTGGAACATGGTCTCCATGTTGAAACATGTTCTCCGTACCCAGACGGGCCTCTGATGGTTTACACCTGTGTCCGTACGTCTGTAATGAATCACTGCTTCCTGTTGCACTCCAACACTCCAACAAGCTAACAGCCGATTGTTCCTGTCCCTTCAGGAGGCTTCAGTCCAGTGGGTCAGCATCTGAGAGGAGCCTCCAGGCTGCACACGGTAACAGATCATACTGTGTGTTAGAAAAGGGTTTCTAGTTCACTGAGCATTTAGGGCTGCTAAAGCTATTTGTGCTGCTGCAGGATTAAAAGGGTTTCCAGGGGTCCTTTAAAAACATGAAACTGAAACATTTTGAGATGTTTGTGTGTCTCTCCTCCAGAGCGTCTCGGACCGTGTCTCTGCAAGAGGACACGCCTCTGCAGGAGGACATGAGACAGAGTCAGCTGATCAACAGGTGGTGAGTCTTAATCCATCAATCAATGTAGTTCCTCAGAGACTCCTATAGGCCTGCTGCTGGTTTCAGAGAACAGCTTTCAGGAGCTTCAGTTTCACTTCCCCCCCCTGCAGGTGGTGTCTCTGTACGACTACAGGGCGTCCCGCTCTGACGAGCTAACGCTGCGCCGCGGGGACGAGGTCCAGGTCCTCTACAGGGACAACGAGAACTGGTGGTTTGGACGGCTGTCTGACGGACAGCAGGGATACTTCCTGTCCTCATACGTCTCCGACCAGAGTGAGAGAGAGGGAGGGGGGGGGTTAGGATCATGGATGTTTAATAAGAACTGGATACAGCGTTGGAGGCGGGGCCTGTTCATTATGAGAGCTGCTCATTGACTCATGAGGACAACATGGCCTGACATTTTAGAGAGCAAAACGTCACAGATTACCCATCATGCCTTGCTGTCAGAGCAGTAGTACCCGTATGTAGCTCATAGAGCGCAGTTTAGTTTCCCCTTAAGCCACGCCTCATTCATTAAGCCCCACCTCCTGTCATTAAGCTCCACCCCCGATCTCCCGCTCTTCAGTAGAATGAATGGAGAGAGAAAATAAATCTGGATTCGGTTTTTAGTGCATTTTACAACTTTACGGACCTAATGATTCTAAAAAGGGATATCACATAGTTCATACTGGGTAGTTTCTTAAGGTAAAATGATCCTCTGATTGACATACGTCTCTTTCCCAATGTTAGTCAATGGGAGAAAGTCTTTCTGGGCTGTGACGTCACGGACTGATACGGAAGTTGCAGTACCGCCGTTTGGACACTAGGAATATTTTTCTCAGTGTGCGGAGCACTTCCTGGGGGCTTGGTTATAATGCAATGTGTAAAAGATGCATTGTGGGTAAGAGTTATTGTCTGTCGCAGGAGACGAGGAGGGGGCTCCGGCTGCTGAGGAGACGGAGAGGAAGACTCCCACCAAGGTGAGGGGACGCCATCATACAGATTAATCTACTGCTGGTTCTGATGATATGATACTGGTTTAAAGGAGACCTGATGGTGGTCTTCATCACTTCCTGTCTCTCTCCAGG
This sequence comes from Notothenia coriiceps, assembly GCF_000735185.1. Lineage (NCBI taxonomy): Eukaryota > Metazoa > Chordata > Actinopteri > Perciformes > Nototheniidae > Notothenia > Notothenia coriiceps. The sequence continues at coordinate 2,301 of NW_011362530.1, forward strand.
TGTCTGCTGCCATCAGTTCCTCCGGAGAGCTCCGATTCCTGTCAGAGACAAACGACACAGAGCCAGAGACACAGGACACCAGGTGAGACACTGAGACACAGGACACCAGGTGAGACACTGAGACACAGGACACCAGGTGAGACACTGAGACACAGGAAACCAGGTGAGACACTGAGACACAGGAGACCAGGTGAGACACTGGGACACCAGGTGAGACACTGACAGAGACACAGGACACCAGGTGAGACA
>NW_011362531.1:0-2314 GCF_000735185.1 Notothenia coriiceps
TTGTACAGAACAATGACCGTATGACAATACCTCTGTCCTTAGAGCCTCACATCGTACAAGGAAACACTTCCAAAAAAGGAAAAACCCCACAGTTTAAAGGGGAACATGGGAGAAACCTCAGGGAGAGCAACAGAGGAGGGATCCCTCTCCCAGGACGGACAGACGTGCAATAGATGCCGTGTGTAAATTGAAAAGATAATACATTTGCAACATAGGTAGACCAAATGTTTGGAAATGGGTGTTTATATAATAGTAGGAATATAATCTAATAGAAAATAATATAATCTTTGCAAGCTCTTGTGGGGCCACATCAAGTGAAGTCACGGGCCGGATTTGGCCCCCGGGCCTTGAGTTTGTCACCCCTGAGATAGAGTTAGGGTGAAAGCATTTTAAGGGGGACAGGCAGAAAACATGTTTGTGTATCTTAAAATAAAAACAGTATATGGCATGTTGCTGCGTTAAAATCAACAAAAATAATCAAAGTCAATATATATATATATATAATACTTTGTTTGTTTTGTTTACCTCTAAGCAGAACAAGTAATGTTCTCATAATGCAGGCACCCTTTCCTGCAAATGTAAGCATTATAATGTCGTAGCATTTACAAGGAACAGAAGCAATGTTTCATTCAGTGTAAACGCTTCCCAATGAGACTCTGCTGCAGAAAGCATTAGTCTTCATTTCTTCCTGCTTAGCTGCTCTTATTAAAGATTAGATTCGTTTCCTTACTTACTGAAAATCACCACAGTTTGAAAGTAACTGTTTTTGTAATGGACTTAAGGGGAAACTCATGTTTAATGCGCAAAATGGAAATATTAGTGGAACTTATGAAAAATGTCAGTTTAAGTACATTTAAATAGAGACTAATGAGGTGTGTGCAATTACTATGGCTGTTCATCTCCCCACAGTCAGACATATTGCTCTTAATGAAGCGTTCCAACTTAATATCAATTAACATCAAATGCAATTTTTCTCGTCTTAATTTGTTTCCCATAATAGTTCCATGTTGAGCAAAGTTCTGTAGTTTTCAAGCCGCATATGGCGAACAAATAACCTCTAAATACAGAAGTAGCACTTAAATATTGTTATATATACGGCAGCTATTATTTAGAGTCATTAAGAAAATAAATCAAATCAATAAAATTGGTTTGAAGATATATTTTGTTGTCATTTTGGGCCTTTTCCTGCCTGATTGTTACATTAATTATATTTAATAACTACTGAATATCACAGAAACAAACATAATGGCTTGCTTTAAAGAACACAAACCCTTAAATATTATATATAACTTAAAAGACTTAAACAGTCACCATTACAATAAAGGGGCAGTAAATGTAAAAATAAACAGGGTCGATGATAGCTTCCAATGAAAGACAATAAATATTATTAGTGGCGCACGGGAAAATCGCCAGCTTATCAAATATGAATCAGGGTCATACATTTTTAATGGAACATTTTACTGAGCTACTGGTCTGGGAAAAGGGATGAAGATGTAACATGTGTACCCATGAATAGGATGTTTTGTCACAGAGGCCTATTATCTTAAATAAAAAGTTAAAAATGATTCTTACAAAATGAATGATTGCTTCAGATTTGAGTAACTGTTTGCCCTGATTTAAAGTGTAACAATATGTTAAGTGCACTTACTATTTTAAAAAGCGAGCATCATTTGAACATAATGAAATCATCACTATGTTAATTTATTTGACCCTCCTGTTGTCTTCGGGTCAAATCTGACCGATTAACTACTTTCATCAATCATAACTTTTTTTGTTTTACATTCGATTGCATTAAGGCTTTATGATATCCTTCACAGTAGACATTTGAACATATAACATTGCTGATCACCACTTTCATTGCATTTTGGATGATTTAGTCAACTTTGTAACACCCATGGTGTTCCCGGTAAAGAAAAGGAATTAGTAACCATCCGGATCAGAACACACACACACACACACACACACACACACACACACACACACACACACACACACACACACACACACACACACACACACACACACACACACACACACACACACACACTCTAGATGTGTGTGTCCCCCTTATGTGCCCATCCCCCCACATGGATCACACCTGGCACACACAAACACACGCAGAATAATTTGACACATTTCCCGCTCTTATGTGCCCATCCCCCCACATGGATCACACCTGGCACACGCAATACATGTTCAGTGTCTATTCTTTGTATATTTACTGCAGTTTTTCATGTACACCAGTAGTCTGATACAATATATACAGTTTGAAAGGGTGTTAAATGAAATTTGGTGATTATTAATGTTTTTTTTC
>NW_011362532.1:0-2982 GCF_000735185.1 Notothenia coriiceps
TACACAAGCCAAAAAATCGTTATGACATCATAAAGTGGTCAAAATCTGATCAGCTCATTTTCAGACAGGTTTTTATATAAATGGATCAGGACAAAAAGTGAGAGAATGTTGTTGTTCCTGAAACATACAGAATCTCTTTACACAGGACACATGTTGATAAAAGACATGAGAAAGTGGATTTGGCATAATAGGTGACCTTTAATGGTAGAATCCATCCTTATGTTATGCCTCATGCAGAGGTCCAATGTTTGAATCGACCCAGCGTTAAAGTAAGCACCACTTCACTGTACCTCAGCCTCAGCCCTGTATGAAGCAGTTAGGGCACACTTCCATTTACTAACATTTGCTGACAGTTAGAAAAGACAATCTGCTCAGACATGTAAATTGTCGCTCTGAGGTCCATTGACTTTCCCCTGTTATTCGCCTTCAGTTGACAAGTGGACAATAATGTTTTAATAAGCCTCTTTCCACAGCGTGACAGTACATTTTCTTTTGTCAATACTTTAGACAGAAAGAAAGGATTGGCTCTGAGGTGACCTTTAGCCTGGACAGTTTGACATTCTTCATGATCATCCACAAGACAGGACTTCTAGGAGGGGGGTCTTTGGAAAGATTTAGCTCCTATATTATAGTAACAAATCACCTAAACATCTAGGTACAAAAGGGTTTCCATTGAATATGTCTTTTTGTATGGATAACTGGCTGAACATTATTGTAATATATTTCACACATGATATAAAAGTGATTATTAATGATTTATTTGTCTGCTCTTCCAATTCATCCTAAGGGAACCCTGACTGTGTACCAAATTCAATGGTAATTTATCCAATATCTAATGGGACGCTTAATTCAAACTGCCATATATGGACGTCATGGTTGTTCAAGAGAGAGCTACTCAGGGGATTACTGCAGTCATTAGGTCCCATTTTTGGGATTTAAAATATCATTGCATATTGCAAAATCTGACTAATGGTCTTTTGGTGTCTGTCCTCTTCTATTCAGGTGTGAAGCTTAACCTCTTAGTAAATAACTGTTTTGGGCTCAATTCCTGATATAAACAGTTATTTTTAATAATGCATCAGGGTGGATGGTTAATTTTAGATTTTAAAGCATTAGTTATCTGAGAATCTGCGTCGAATCTATGCAATAATGGTATTGAACCTCAAATTTAACAATCAAATTGAGATTGAATTGGAGACCACACTTAATTGGGGCCTTGTGAATTTGTATTGAATCCATTCTGGAAATCAATGGCAATACCAGGCCTTATGAATGGATGTACAAATAAATGGTGCCAATCCACTTGGAGATGTAATGATGTCTTACAGGATTGGTAAAAAAAAAAACTGACATCCTTTTGGTGCTTGATAAACAGTCAATAGAATTCATCATCTGGGAAACATGGAATGTATATCATGCAATCCAACCCAATCGTTGTTGACTTATATCAGTTGGCACCAAAGTGGAGGAACAACTGATCTCTGAGACATAAGTGAGATAAGAGAGTCGTCTGAGAGGGACCCAGTCACAACACCCACCATGAGGATAACAAGGCCTTATTTAAAATGATGCCGATGGACCCAAATAGAGATAGAACTCGCAACGGCATGATGTATCACAGGAGCAGTAACAGTATTATCTTCCAAACTGTTAACAATCTTTTTCGTTTGATGCCTCCTATAATGAGTGTTATCATAAGGACTGATAGAATTCAGGTACTTACTGACACAACGACATCATGCATACAGTTCATTAGAAAGGACCTTATGCAAACACAAACACTTCCTGCTTTGATTTGATGATAGCACAATCTGTCATTTTGGAAATTCAGGTGTTGGTGTTCTAACTCTATAGTTTGGTTTTTTGGACTGTCAACCTGAAAGAGTTACTATTGAAAGCAACCGCATAGAACAGACCAATAATAAAGTATTGTTTTCAACATCCTACCTTGGTGACAGTAGAGCTGCAGAGTTGAGCAACTCATTTCAAAGTACAATCCAATTATAAAAGATGAAGATTCATGAATCCACAAGGGATGATGAGGAAACTCCACAGCAACATAAAATAATTTACTCTCAACTTTTTCTCCTGCTTCTTTCATTGTTGGCAGCCATGATTAGATACAACAAAGATATCGACCTGATGTTGGAAGCAGATGTTCTATTTTTATTGGTCATTCACATTTTGGATAAAAAGAGAATTTGGGATAAAGAAAATAGTTCTTGTCAGACACAGGTTTGTAAAACTGAAGCTGGGGAGAAAAAAAAAATGTGTAGATACTAGAAAACTAAGGAAAAATAAATGTAATGTACCTCAAATCAAACCAGTATTTGTCATTTCACATCAAATATGTAGAAAACACTTAGAAGGCATGTGCATTCATACAGTATACTCTGTGTTATGCTAATAATCACACAACCAGCACATCTTTGTTCTCTGTTTGTGTGGCCTTCGCTGTGAGCAATCGCTGTGCCGTCAACTGACATTAACTACAAGCCCTTCTTTTATCTATCTAGATCTGAGTAATCCCGGCTCACACCAGATGTTCTGTTTTTATCAACTTGGAATGTTGTTCAAAATTATTGCATGAGATTGAAAGGAAGGAGGTGTGCTGTCCCCTCCTGCCTCCTCCCTGCTTTAATATCGTTCTGTACACGCTTACAAGATGCAGCGTTTGCTGCAATGCAGGTGGAATAGAGGAAGAGGAGGGGAAACACACACACACTCACACACACTCACACACACATAATTATAGCTACCTGTCATTATGTGCGCACAGGTGCCTCCCTAGTGTGCTGCTGAGAGACTGAGCTTTATCCTACTGGGAAAAACCCACATAGACACACAGAGCCAATAGTGTGTGTGTGTGTGTGTGTGTGTGTGTGTGTGTGTGTGTGTGTGTGTGTGTGTGTGTGTGTGTGTGTGTGTGTGTGTGTGTGTGTGTGTGTGTGTGTGTGTGTGTGTGAGAGTGTGTGTGTGTGT
>NW_011362533.1:0-9764 GCF_000735185.1 Notothenia coriiceps
GGGGGGGGGAATTAGGAGTGGAAAGACCATGGCTGAGGGGGAAAATAGCTGTCAGCCTGTGTGGAGGGATGAAGGGGAGCCAGTAAAGCCCATCACTTCTGCTCCCTGAGAGACTTATTACCGAGGCAGGCCGGGGCATGAGCTGGTAATTAATTTGGAGAGAGCAGATATTGGTTTTGATGCACCAGAGACTGACAACAGTGGCTGTCTGCCGCATGCGCCTGCACGCTCCGTGGGACAAAACAGGGAAAGGTTGGAGAGGGAAATGACAGAGGAGCGGAAGGCAAGGTAAAGAAGGGGATGACAGGAGCGCCTTCGCTCTCGCTCGCAGCTAACGTCAAAGCAAAGATACCCCATGGCGATGCATATTTATGCCTCCTCTCTTGTCCCTGGCCCTCCTGCTCCTCTGCGGCTCCATACAATCATCTCTCATCTCTCCTTCTCTTCAACACTGCACCTCAGCCTTCTCCTTCCCTCTGTTCATGTCTTCTATGTGTCATTCAAAGCCGCTCTTTTCTTCTCTTTTCTTTACTACTCTGTGTGGGACATTTATTTTATTTTGCAATATGGAAACAGGCCTGGTTCAGGGTTGAAATGACATAAGAGGGAGCACATAATTGGGGCTCTTACTCATGAAAATCAACTGTTGGGTCAGGACTGATGACACATTCTGGACTGTTTGGTTGCGATTGAAGAAGAATGAAATAGAAAAGGAGAGATATAAATAAGTTTATATTATTAGCTGATGTAACTGAAGGTTTTTCAGGAGGTTCAAGACGTCTTAGAAAAGCTTTACAAATATTCTTACTATGCTTTGCAGTTTCTGAGGTTCCGCCGAACAAAAACAACTAACTGATTAAAGGGGCCCTATTATTCTCATTTTCAGGTTCATATTTGTTTTTTTGTGCCTCTACTGTGACATGTTTACATGCTCTAATGTTTGAAAAGTGTTTTTTCTCATACTGCAGCACTTCCAATTGCCTTGTGTTGAAATGTCCTATAAATATAAACTCGCCTTGCCTTGATAGTAAGGATGTTCTTTTAGGGTGTGAGGGAGGGGTGGTGGATGTGTCAAACCCAAAGCACCAGTGTTTATTTCCCATGTGAAACCAAAATAACTTATGTCACATGACCTTATTTGGCCGACTCGTAAGACATTACGTCAGTAGCTTAGGTTAAGTAGAAAACCATACTTATTTTAACCCAAGCAATGATCTTTTCTTCCAAACCAAACCGAGTGATTTTGTTATCGAATCAATCAACATTTGTCACAAGGGGCTTCACAGCATAGCCCATATAACCAAATAACACCCTCTGTCCTCAGACCATTGCACCATACAAGGAAAAAAACTCCTAGAGCAACCCCACAAAACATTTCAGAAAACTCGGGGAGAGTAACAGATGACCCATGCAATAGGTGTTGTTTGTGTGTAGCTTAACACATTTAATAAATGTATTAAATATACAATCCATCACAATCACAAAAGAAATAATGTGAATGTGTACAAAGAGATGGATCCACCAACAGCATAGATCGTTCTCTAGACCAGTGGTTCCCAACCTGGGGGGCGCGCCCCTTTTGGGGGGGCGGCAAAGATCGCAGGGGGGGAGCCAGGCCTCAGATGATTTGAGGCCAGATATCTTATTTAGACTTTTTTTTTTATATAATTGTAACGCAATACATGATTGTCACTAAAAGCCTTGTCTCTAAATTACAATAAAATATAAAAAATAATTGATTAATTAATTTGAATAAAAATGCAAGTTAGTAGCTATTAAAGGCATAAAAAGACAGCAATGTATAATTCTTTCTTTAATAGAAATGTTTCTTCTGCCCGTAAAGTGTCCAAACCAGGCTTGTTTGGATAAGCGCATTTCTAAAACATAGTCATTGTCCATGCCGGTTTCAGTTGGATTATTTTGTCACAGTTGCTCCGATCAGATCGGTCTCCTCCATTTTGTAGATTATTTACAATTTTTGAATCCACATAAACACGGCAAAATCCGGCTTACTTTGAGCATGTGTTTTAAACAGTTTAATCCCTTTGTGAATTGTTTCCACTTGCGTCGTCCTTTAATTTCTTCATACAGCGGGAATCCAAATGAATGAATCCTGAGTCTGTTATAATGGGTGTCTTGCAAGAAGCATTAAAAGCAAATAAATCTTATTTTCTTTGCAGGCACAATTTGTTCTTATTTTGTTGGTGTCTGGGATTCACACATTTTCACATTAATTTTTTCCTCTGAGTTAAGAGAAAAGTGATTCAGAGCACTCAAGAGAAGTCTTATTTTCACAGTACAAAAAGTTGCATTGATTCAAATTCACTCCCTCTGATAACATTGCTTTTGTTTTATTTTATTCAACATGACTTCATTATCACTCGTGCTTCCATTGGCTTGCGCTCGAAAACATTGTAAAGCCCGCGTCACACTGTCCCGAAATTGACACCCGATGGAGACACGATTAAGGAAATGTTCAAATTCGGCTCTGATCGTAACAACATCGGGCCATTCGTGAGGGCATCTTAAGCCGACGTATGACCACCGGTGGAGTTTCTCAGGCTCCGGCNGCCCTCACGATGGCCTTACGAATGGCAAAATTGACACACGAAAATGAACCTTCGCAAGGTCCTTCGGCAATTTTTTGGCATGCCAAAGATTTTGCCACCGCTCACGAAGTTGCTGCCGGAGCCTGAAAAACTCCACCGGTGGTCATACGATGGCTTAAGATGCCCTCACGAATGGCCCGATGTTGCTACGATCAGAGCCAAATTTGAACATACTTTAACATAATTGTTGCAGTTGTATGTCTTAAATGTAATGTAAATGTTGCCTTCGTGTGTGGTTCGGGGCCATCTTCGCGCGAAATTCACAATTCCATATTCGCGTGTCCATCGGGTATCAATTTCGGGACAGTGTGACGCGGGCTTACGTGATTTCCGACACATCTCTAAGTGGTTGACCAATCACAACAGAGCTGGCCAGCTAACCAATCAGAGCAGACTGGGCTCTGGTTTCAGACAGAGGGTGAAAAGGCAGTATGAGAAAAATAAAGAGCTTTTTGAACATTAAAGCATGGAGACATGTCACAGTAGATACACTACATACTGATATGAAACTGAAAATCACCATAATAGGTCCTCCTTAAGACACTTATTAGGACAATAATCATTCTTTTAACAGTTGGTTTCATAATTCAGCAGCATTTTACAAATGCTTGTCTGTAAAAAAGACTTCACACATTCATTCTCTCAATCCCTTAAGGGTAGGACTGTTTCCCATAATGCATTGGGAAGGTAGACAGCCAGACTCCCAGGACAGGTCAGCAACTCATCACATGGCTAAACTTGTTCTTTAAATGAAAAACAAAGTATTTCCTCTCAGATTTAAATGACCTGGTTTCAGTTAGTTTGACGTGGAGCATTCCAGGGGAACATTTCCTCATACTGTCCTTCACACAATCTAAATTCAATCCCAAAACTCTGCTGGATCTCTGTCTCTGCCTCCTTCTGTCTCGCTCCTTTCTTTCCTAAATTGTGCATTTAACACAGGGCCCTATGGTAGCGGTTAAACTAGGTCCTCGGCTTCAAATAGCAGCCCATTGTTTCCCAGGGGCCCGCAGCCGAGAAAAGGCCGAGAGAAACGGAGAGACACACTCGGCGGGAGTGGGAGATAGAGGGCGAATTGTTTGATGAAAATTAATATTTGTCATTTGGTGCAGCAGACGATGCCCTGTGGACACATACAGTACGACGGGGCATTGTTTGAATCCATTTTCTTTTGAAGATATCATAGCGTACCTGAGTTTCCACTGCAGTTCTTGGGTACCGTGTGTGTGCACATTTTCTTTGATGTGCTTTGGGACTGTTGGCTATTTCCTACTTTGTTTCAATTCTTTTCCAGGACCTTATTGTTCACAGTATTGTGTGATGTCATGGGTGGTAGCTTTTGTATGTGTGTCTGAGTGATTTAATGACCTTGAAGGGGCAAATGCAGAAGAAACGGCCTCATTTCCATCTCATCGTCCATTTGGCCTTTCTCATTCGGCCATGAATCTAAAGCAATCTTCTTTTGTCACCATATTTTGCTACTAATTCCAGCATTGTATTTGTGAGATTGTGGCACAATAGCTGTGAAGGTTGTCCAGTGTGCTGGCTTTAGGGGAATATATTAGAAGAAATATAATATCATATAGTGACATATAGCCAAGAAAAGATTATTCAGTTGGTTGCTTGCAAGCTTGTAAGGGCCATTCTGACACCTTACAAAGAAAAGGGTCTTGTCAAAGAAGAGTGAAACACAGGACAAAATATGTAATGATAAATTATGTGCTTTTGTTGAAAAAAGCTCATGATAGCATGTGATACCCCCTTATATAAAAAAAGACAACACTGTGTGATACAATAACAACAACTTTAATTACAAAACCGCTTGATTTAAGAATATTTAAGATGCATGCATAATATCAATTTGAATGTTACAAGCATTTAAACAAAAGGCCTGTGTGCAGGACTCAACAGGATAATCTACAATTTGTGTTGTGGTTGAGGGAACAACTCATCCACTCATGAACATTTGTATACCTCTCAACCTGCTTCCAAAGGAAATAAGTAAATAGGGGCGCGCTTCACAGCAGCAAACCTTAATAGAATGTGCTTTTACTAACACAGTGACATATGTTTACTACTTCACAAACACAGTAGTAAGCATATTACACATCTGGAGAGCTTGATTTTGTTCAACTCAACCAGGCTTCTGTACATTTTTAAAGTAATTGTTGGAAAACACCAAAGCTTGTATGCAGCATTCGGTATCATTTACAAATGTCTCCATGTTATATTACTCATTTAACCTTGAAGATAATGTCAGCTTCAGATCATTGACAACCCTCAATGCACATTCATTTGTTGGTTCACCAAAGAACAAAACAAAAGACCTGTTCCTCTAAGAAATGTTTTGGATGATTGGAGTCGAAATTATATTTCTCCATTTGTTAATACTTTGAGACATTACTTCTCTACTTGACACAGCCAACAGACCTGTCTATTGTTAGGCCTTCTTAATGTGAAATAGCATGAAAAGTACAGGCACTACTACGTTAGGTGATACTATATGATGAGGATGATGCCATTCCATTTTTTGGTGTCCAGTACATCCATGTTAGTGAGCCTGCATGATCACTACCAAAGATCTGGAGCGCTAACATCTAAACAGCCATTGTTCATATTTACACATTTAAGTTGTATGCTTGAAGCAGGATTGTTAAAATGAAAAAAAAGATAAATTGGCTGTGACCAGCTGTTCATATACTACACCTATTTCAAATCTCTCCTCTGCTCCGTGATGCATTTCGCAGCTCAACATCCCATAATGCCATCCTGCCTCACTGATTTCTGAGTAGCATAGTCACCTTTAAACAGGGGTTGCCCTGGAGACTACAGCAGTGCTACTGGTAGCAGTCCCTCGCTCCTTCCGACTAACATTTGGAGCAGACCCTCTAGCGCACACACTTAAACACATGCATACAGAACCGCACACAAGCTCCCAGATGTGCTGTGCATACAGACTTCCTTGAATATATACTCAGGCTGAGACACATGCACATGCAGCCGGATAAATGACACCGTATGACCCCGCGCTGCATTATTAACGATGCGTCTGCAGCTTTGTAAGAAAGCACACTCAGCAGGAGGCTAACATTGGTATCCAACAGACCGAATAAACCACATTCATGCATTTTCCAGAAAGAAAGCCCTGCTTTTACATACCATAAACCTCATTTCCATACCAATATTCATTGTGTCATATGTCATCTAGCTGTCACTTCAATGTGAGATCCATTTTGTCATTCCGAGAGATGAATGTGGGCTGTTTGTAACGAATCGTTGGAGGAGTGAGACAAGTGCTGTCAACAGCAACCTTCTGTGGACGCATATCCAATTTGATGCTAATTCTTTTTTTTTATATGGATCTGTGTCATGTTCAATGCATCCTATTGTTGGTCAGAAAATTACATCATGGAAAAATCACAATACAGCAGCATTGAGGGAATACTACAAAATGCTGCATAAGTAAGCCTAAATTGAGAAAATTGAGAACAATGAGGAGAGTGACAGATAAGAATTGGTTTGGAGAAAAAAAAAGTCCTGAAAAAAGGCAAACAATTGCTGTAACATCAGCAATTTGGCAGCTAAAAATCACTGCAATTGTCTGTTTCCAGTGCTAAATTATTACATGGTTCTTTCTCGACACCATGGAATAGTCCTGCATATAAATACGTGATGATAGTCCACAGCACAATTAGTTGGTGGCATACAGAGTCAGTTCATCCTATCTACCAAGATACAGGTGTTGGTATAATAATTCATAGAAGAAATAAAAAATTGTTAATCTAAATGAAATGTAGAAAATCTTAAGACAATATATGCTGAACTTGTGATTAGACCTTGAAGACAAGGGATCTTACACCAGGCATAGTCAGGTGGCAGTGTGTCCACATTGTGCCTTTTTCTGCCAGGTTGTGGGCAGGGCTTCCTTCCAGTGCTTTTTCTACTGTATATATCAGAATCAAAATACCTTTATTAGTCCCATAGAGGGAAAATATACGTAGTTAGAGCAGAAAATATCCACAGACAGCTTAATGTTACATAATGTTACATAGTTAAATGCATTAAAAAGTACTAAGTTACAACAAAAAAAGTTATGATATAATATATATATATTTATAAAACGGACAAGTCAAATCAAGCAATCTGATTGGTTCTTATACTGAGCGTATACCACGGGTAGAATTGTAAGTTGCTTTTCACAACAAGTCAGTATCCCTCCGCGTCTGAGAAAAACAGTATACCGTTTTCACACTGGAACAAGAAAGCAGCGGAGAAGTAACGGGGCAGAAACCCTCCTTTTTACGCAGCGGTCCAGACATAGACATCAAAACATATTCAGTGTGCAGTTCCTTTGGCATTAGGGCAGGGATATCTAGATACTTTCCAAGGTTTGACATCATGAATTGTGCTACTTTTAAAGCAAGCAACGATGTTTTCAAATCTGTAATCAAAGAGGTCCGCAAAAAACACTATCGACCAATCAGATTGCTTGATTTGACTTGTCAGTTTTATAAATATATTTACATTTCTTCCGTTACGAAACAAACTTACAAAGCATAAAATGGAAACATTTAAGATTAACTTCGACCTCCGGGGGGGTCTTACTATAGTATGGAGGAGTGGATTGAGCAGTGCCTATCTCCAGAAAAAAAAACACCTAAACGATGACATGCAGAGCTACGTGAAGAGCAGGTAGACCAACTGGAAAAGTACCACCATTCAAAAGCTTTCTGATGCGGGTCTTGAAACAAAGCAGAGAAATTATGACCGTATGTGCTGCTTTCACACCGGACGCAATGCGACTATTGGCTTTGCTCTAAACGCTCGAGTTTCACCGCAGCTGCTGGATGTGTTTACTCGCATCATTCAAACAAGACGCGCTGGCTAGGGAGCTACAACTACAACAAAATGAACATATTTTACAGCGATTAAATTGTAATACACATTTCTAAATGATGCCGAAGTAACAACATACTGATACCGGTTAGTAAAAACAAACAAGTCTGCAGACAAGACGGCAGGCGAAAAACCTTTTAAAATGCTTGTTTTCTGAATGGAGATTGGGTCGACCACGCTAAGCTGATGTTGTATATGCTCACTCCACACTTATAATAACAACGGCCTACAGACATAAATAAACCAGCGATTGTATTCGCCATGAGACAGACAGTCTGTGGTTTGTACTTGTTTAAGTTCTGTACAGTCTCTGAACAGATATGAGGAGCTGTGATCTCTGTGTGCTAACTGGTAACAGCTAATGGCTGATGTTTTCTGGTTGAACGTCAGTGACGGCAGGCCGAATTCGCGTCTGATCGCGTCTCTGCATTGACTTTAAATGTAATCGCGCCGCCCCCAAACGTTGCATACCGCAGTAATGGTACAACACTCACCAGTGGCACTGTTCAATACCAGCCAAAAAATATGTCTAAACAAAAAGGCTTTAGGTCTTTGTATATGTATTTTCTGTCCTAAGAGATGCATTAAAAACAAGCTTCTCCAATTCGTTAAAGTGAGTTCACCAGCTCTTTACTGGAAAGTTGAGCTATTTTTATATTCAACCTCACTAAAACCGTATTGCGCTTAAGAAAGAAGCTGGGTGCTGTTTTTTTCCGAACAATTCCTCTTGTCGACGTTTTCAAGGCTACCCATACAGTTTTTTCTGCAGCTGAATTCACATGACAAAAAAACAGCTCTGTTCTGGCCTTGGTGTTGTGTTTCTGCGCTCAAAGTTCCAGTTATTTCCACTTTGACCTCGTTATCGTTAACCATTTAACGCTCAGGCAATCAGATGACAGCTGCATTTAGCGGTGCAAAATAGGGAGTAATATAGAAACATAACGTGGCTGACTGTTTTCACCGCAAGGCTCTGTATCTAACCTTGTGGTGTTCAAAGAGAAAATTGCATATTATGTGAACCCCGCTTAACAATATGTTATGATGACCCCACGAATGCTGTTTTTAATAGCTGCATTTTTGCTTTGTTAATGTTTAGGGCAGGGTTAGGCAAGTAAGTTTGGCTGTGGGCCAATTTTTTTCTGAGCCACAAGATGGCGGGCCAGAACATAATCAAAGCCTAATTCAAGGAATTTATTTTGGTAAGAGGGCGCAGCGCCCCTGTTCCCCGGTTCAGAAAAAACTCTGATATCGCTGATAACCCTCCCCATCAACATTCTGATGCGCAGTCAGATCCGCTGATTGGTTCACTGATGATATAGGCGCCCAATCCAGAGCCTCTGGCTAGACCCGCCCAAAGGGAGGCTCCTCCTCTCTAGCCCCATGTCAGTCCCATGTTAAAAGCCAGGGCTAATATCTGTATTTTAACAGACTTATCTTTTAAATTTAGGTGTATTTATTGTTCTCTCCTAAGTTTATTTTTCTCTGAAATTTTAGGGAGGATGGTCCTCCCTTTCCTCAATGGACGAGCCTCCACTGAGTAAAGTAGAGTTATTAACTAGGTAGCAATGTTATTTAACATACTTTTATTGTCAAGTATTGTCAAGTTCTCTGGGTTTTTGGCATTTATTTCAGTGTTTGCCCAGAGAGGCTTGAGGGGCAACAGAGGACGCATGGACAACTCGAATCCTTTTTCCTTTTCTTTATTTCAACTTTTCAAGGACACATTAGGATTCTTTCAGGTTGAAAACCTTTAAAAACAATCTTTTTTAATATATTATAACCTAAATTTATCAGTAACCAAGTCTTTTACTCAAACTCAATGTATTTAATAGTTAAATAAGTACTTTAATTTACCTGGTTCCCCACAACCACACATGTGCCTTATGTGACCCGCTCTATCGAAATCAGTCGGAAGTTGCAATGGCTCATTTCAAAATAAACGTGGATTTGAGTAAAAAATGTTTTTCGGGGTTTGGTGTTTTGTTTGATTTAAATAAACAAAGTGTTGGCTTTCAGAATATGAAACTTGTATTTCCAAAATCACACGATAAATACATGTTTGAAGCTTGTAAAGGGAAGATGACAGCTCTCAATCGCGCTCTGCTCTTCCGACGGCATAATTACAATCGGAGAACGGAGTAACTTGACGTCACAGCAGGCATAACAACAGCCGGTGTTTGTTGTGAGTGTTTTCCCCGGGAAAAAAACACAATACACACAAACGCAAAAATACACAAACACACACACACACACACACGT
>NW_011362534.1:0-1899 GCF_000735185.1 Notothenia coriiceps
AGACCTTAGTTCGTTCTGCTCAAAGCCCCAATAAAACACATTTGAATAAAACTCACCAGCACGATGTCTCTTTCCAGAAATCGAGACCGAGTTACTTAACATAATCCACAGACATTGTTGTGAGCAGTTTGCTGTCGGAATTATTTTCTTTCTACCAAATTACACGTGCCAATGTGATTAACGAAGCTTGCATCGACTCATGGACAAGAAGCTGGAGCTCAATCGATGATGCGTGAAGTTAGGTTGAAATAGTAGAAGAAAATAGTTCCTACATTAATCCGCTCACAAGAATGTGTCATTATTTCTGAATAAAGACACCGCTCTCAAGTTTTTCCAATTATAATAGCTGTATTAGAGAGTCGTCAGTTCAATATGTAAATAAACACACTTAGTACCGACAGTTTAAATAACATATTGCAGTTTTAATAGCTCATCACAACAGTCCAATGTGACCAAGAGTCCTTGAAAAACAGCCACAGTGTGCCTTCCCAAAAAAGATGGCGGTGCACTAGCTCCCCCATCTTTCCAGTGGTTTTTCTCGTGTCCATCATGGGCCTGTTTCGGTCATGGTTGTGTTCGAGGACACATGTTCATCGTAGTTCTTCACCGTCTCTCTCAGGGAGCTGTGACTGAGGGCTCGGCCTCTCAAGCTCTGGGAGTTGGCCGACAAAATCTATATCAGAGACACAAACCATGAAGAGAACCAGATAATGCCTTAAAATATTTGTTTATTCTTTAATCTTTGCATGCTTAAGCTTGTTTATAATGGTTGGTTTGTTACAGCAGTAGCAGAATCCATGATAATACATGATTGTATTAAACACTGGAACACCTGTGTATTTTTCATTTTAGGATAAATAAAGAAATACTTTCAAACCAAAAGTTTTCATCTCCATCTTTAAGTAAATGTTTCCGATCTTTGAAGTACAGCCTGACGGTGACATGGGTTTGAGGGGTGATAGCAATAGAACTTTTTCACCATAAACACAAATCACACGTGGAATCTTGAAGTGTTAGTCTATGACATTAAATAATCATGACTGAGGGTAAATCTGTAAACCTGCCTCCTTGGGACTGTGAATGTGTTGGGAATTGACAGGGATCAAACGACAAATCATTAGCCACCCGATTGTAATTCAAATGTTTTCAAATCGTGATAGAAATCGAGAAGCTGATTGGAAAAAAAAGATATCAGGGCTTTTAAATGTGGTTATTAAATCACAGCCAGTGAGTGGGACATGTTATTGTTTCAAATACACTGATGGGAATATTAAAGTGACAAATGCATCTCTAGCATGTACCAGTATATCTGTAATAAACATCGATCAGTCTCGAGATGTGTATAAGATGTATCTGTACCTCCACCAGCACGTAGTCTCCAGCGCTGATTGGTGCTCTGTTGGATTCTGCAGACTGAACAGCAACTTCCTCTTTGGGGAAAATGACTTTGGTGTTTCCATCGGTTCTCCCACTCAGGTCATTGGCAGATCTTTTACTCTCCTGCATGAACAGAAAGTGGAGAGCAAAGAAGAGCTTAGTTATTCTAGGGTAACCCAGTTATGAGGTACAGGTCAAGTACTTCCATCTATGGTGAGCAGTTTGTCAAATATCAATGCCAGTCACCCACAGTTGTTGAAACCTTTCACTTAAAACCACAAATATGAACTTCATGGTGGTGCTCGATGAACAGTCATTGAGTTTTGTTATGTTCTTTACCAAAGACATTTCAACATGTAGCTGCAGGAGCTGGTGATCAAACCGCTGCCACCTTCATTTGTATACAATATGAAGAGTTAGGGTTCTCGAAAGAGGGAAAACAGGGTGCATTCTGAGTAAGAAAAGACAAACTAACAAAACTATGAAGATGTGTCATGTGTGCAGTACTAGTGGAGATTAAAC
>NW_011362535.1:0-2413 GCF_000735185.1 Notothenia coriiceps
CGTGATCGCTCACAGAGATCTGAGGGTGGCTCAGGGAGAGGGGGGGGGAGGAGGAAGTGTCAACTCACGCTCGCTGAAGAACATCCCCCGCCGGCCCTCCCTCTTCAAGGTCAGTTGTCGCCCAAATGTCTCACACCTCTTACTCCCCCGTCATCTCTCACCATCATCTCACTCCATCTCACCCTCTCTGCTGTAATATTCTGCTATTTGTAAACCTTTTTTTACATTTGTATTCCAGAACCGGGACTCAGATAAGAAGTCTGGTGATGGTAAAGGAGATCAGAGCAACACGAGAGGCGTCCCTATCAAACAGGTACAAAAGAACAGCTGTTAATACATAATATATATTAATGAGGCTTCAGTTTGCTTGAAGCACAATCATATGCACCATCTCCCTCTTTAGTAAAACAGTGAGGAAAAACTACTTGTTTCACCTTTTTAATGGAGGGATACAACACAACTATATATCCAGGACTTATTACTGCACTCTTATACTGTAATGAATCTCCTCAGTTTGACTTACCGGTAATCATTTAAGATCAGAATCAGACATCCTTTATATGTCCCGCAGCGGGGAAATGTGCATTGCTAGAGCAAAGGTTACAGTTCAGATAAAAGGCAACACAAACAAAGAGTAAAATAGTAGACTGACATATTAAATATAGAGGCAAGCACATGCAAAGTAATTAAACAAGTACACATCCATGGTAAAAAAAAAGAAATGTTAAAACCCAAATGTGTTGATGCTTTTGTAAACACAGGGTACTCATTTGTGCCAAGGATTTATAACCATAGGGTCCAATACAAATAAATCATTCCTTTTCTTTTTATTGTGGGCAGGAAAATAAATATTGAAATTGTGGGGGATACCTCTGTAGCAATGGAGAGTCAGGACTCAGAGAGACACGAGGAGAGCTGGAGCTTTGATGGCAAACACTGATGGTTTATTTGGAGTTACGGCCGGAGAGTTGACAAGACAGGTGGAGTGTCACGAGTTGACACAGCGGTTGCCAAACCAACCTCTGAAGAACTCTTTCTGTAGCTCGAGGTTTTAACTAGTTCTGAGTGTAATAATCAACATTCTTCATCAGTGAGTCTAAAGCAAAATGGACCCTGAATCTAACTAGAGCTCTCGTCCATAGGAAAGAAAGTGCGCCAGGGAACCTTCGTCCCTGAACTGTAAACTACCTCGTGGCGGCTTCTGCTCTGTCATAGACTGGCAACAACAATGCGCCCAGGCTGCTCCCCCTTAAGAGAGATAGCAGCAATACCCAAAGCTGTAGACCTATGCCATGGGACAAGAGACAGTGAGAGGAGAAAATGATGAACTGTGTCGAAGGTTGAATACCTATGCAAATTATTCCCTAACAGAAATGATTTTCGCAGAGCACAAAACAAAGTCATTTATTCCAGTAGCCTCCTAAGGCTCTTGTCCTTGGTATAAATATAGAGACTATTTTTACAGCACTGCATTGCACGGGATTATTGTGAGTAATGGCAACTGATGAGGATATTGACAGCTTGTGTTTAAATCATCGAGCATATGTGCACTTCATGGTAAAGAGCGAACGGCTGGTCTGTAACCTGCTCTCTCTTTACACCAAGAGGGGCTGCACAGAGAAAACAATCATATATTTAATTCAATTATCTGCATTTCTTGGTTATTCTATGTCTGTACATCTAACATGAGCATCCAGAGATACAACAACCTTTCTCAAGGGTGTTCTATTTATATGGTGCAAGTGCTCTCAGCTATTGTTGTCAGACTGATTTACTCTTTGAGGAAATTGTCTCTTTTATGTCGACTCTAAATATAGGCAGATTGAGATGTGGTGTGTTGTCGCTGCAGACTGTGACCTCGCTTGTTGTTTTTGACAGAGCATCCTGTGGAAGAGAAGCGGCAGCTCTCTGAATAAGGAGTGGAAGAAGAAATACGTCACGCTGTCCAACAACGGCCCGCTGTCCTACCACTCCAGCTCCAGTGTAAGAGCGGGTCGATGTGAAAGGATTCTCTGAGGGGGGGATTATATCTGAGGCTTTTTAGATTCAACTGCGGTTTCTACTTCAAAGAGATCGCAGGAACTGCTTTGAAACTGTTACTCACTATTGATTTCTTATTTGTTATACCCAATGACATTCAGAGCATGTATATTGAGCATGTCATTACGTTTCCTACACATACATTTATGTAAGTGTTGACATTCTTAGGTACTTGTACTTTATACTTCTTCTACTCCACCTCTTTATACTTCTACTCCACTACGATTAAGGAACATATTGTACCTTTAAGTCCACTTCATTTATTTGCTAACTTACAGTAGGTTATTTTGCAGATTCAGAAAAAGATAATACAAGATGAATTCATTAAACTAAGCTCCACCTTAACCGGCTGCAAAACTAGAAGTAATGCATT
>NW_011362536.1:0-2175 GCF_000735185.1 Notothenia coriiceps
TTTTTTTTTCTCTCTGTTTTTTTTTTTTTTTTTCATGTCCCTTTAGGGGCTCCGTACCTTTACCTCACTGGTTGGAGAAAAAGCTTCTTATATTCGTTAGCATAGTTAGCTAACCAGATGCTAATAACAACAAAGTTATTGACTGTATGATCATTATGACAGATGAACAGATCGCCACTGGGCTTTCAACTAAAGACACAGCCACGCAAAAACTGCAGCATGTGTACGGCTCCTTATGGGTACTGACATTTGTGAAGTCCCGGCCCGCAGCGGCGTTCTGGTGCTCTCCGGCAGCTCGAAACCCCTGTCGGACGAGACATACCACGTGATGAAACGTTAGGCTCTTGTTGTGTTCAAGGACGCTGACCTTGGCCAGGAAAAACAGGCACTTACTTGTTTAATTATTTTGCGGTCTAGATTTCTTAATTTTTTTTCTTTTTTGCGTGTGTTACCTCGAGGGCCGTATCAAATTGTCTCGCGGGCCGTATACGGCCCTGGGGCTGGAGGTTCCCCACCCCTGTTCTACGTGAAGACAGAGCAGATAATTGGCCCCGGTTGAAGGTGTTAATAACAGTGTAACATATCTCACCCTCTCTGTGCACCCCTCCCCCTTCCCAACAAATGTCTCCTTCTAGAAATGACTTTTTAATGGGCTGCACTGGGTGCCGCGGTGGCAAATGCCTCGACATTTTTAAGGCCGTCACCTTTTCCAGCATTACTCAGAGTGCAGGAGAGAGTGGCCTCTGACAGTGTGATGAAGTAGACATAAAGGAAGTGAAAGAGCTGTCTTGATTAGAAAGGAGGAGGCGTACTATCTATAAGCTCCCTGGAGTGTTGGAGGCACGTGTTGTGATGTTGCAGTTGATTAGTCAGTGATTAAGGCATATCTAATCACTTGGCCCTTGTGTCTGATCTTCGTTAACTCTATACAGCAACCATTGTTACTAAGCAGTGCAATGCAATTCAAGGATGATAATGTATTACAATGCACAAGCTATGATGTAGAGGCCATCTAAAGGTATACATCTGTTTAAACATACAAGTTCTCACTACTGATTTGAAGCCTCCAGAACAATATTTATTTATTTGTTTATTCCATACATGGCAGTTGTTTTAAAACAAAACATGTACACTTTACACTTTTGTTGTTTTTGTAGCCCATGGTGGAAAGTAGCAGGGAGAAGATCTTAAAAATGAAATAACCAAGAAAGTTAAATCAAAAGCAATGTTCTGTCAATCGCAGTTGCTTACAAATACTTACAGAAACATAAAACCAGCCCTTTAAATCGTTCGGCAAATAATTCCACTTTTTTACGCCAACTACTGAGACACACATCTGCTTTAAAGTAGTCCGTGCAAAATGATGCTTAAAATTAAATGTCCTCCTATAATGCTCATCCTCTGAAATTTAAAACAAATGTGTTTGTGTATTTTCTGGCAGTATTCTGTTTTTTGCTTTATGCATTACTAAAGCAGTCTGTTATTCTAAGTATCATCCTATACTATGGAGAGGTTGTACCAGCAGTTCTAAACCTGCACAACAATCACATAGGCCTATATATGGAGCCTTCCCAGTCCCAGTCGCCCCTTAAAAGTGCTTCTACACAAGTCAGCATTCACACACATTGATAAAGAGACAGAGACCGTACAAGGTGTCACCTGCTCAGGAAAATGAACATTCACACATACTGACACACCGGTGGCCATTCCATTGAGAGCAATTAAGGGTTCTTGCCCAACTGCAGGGGCTTGGGAACAAATTACCGTCCTTCCAATTGGTGCACGACTGCTCTACCTCCTGAGCCATAGTCGCAAAGGTAGAAAAGGAATAACAGACCCAAATAATTTTACTTACAGAATATCCTTCATATTATTACAACAAATGTGAAATGTTACTGAAGTACACAAGTTTTATTCAGTGTAAACACTTAACAATAGTTCTTCCTGCAGGTCGCCTGATACAACCTTGACAAAACAGCTCTTCTACACTTTGCTAGATTTTAATGAGTGGAGTGACAAATGGTAGAATTTAGCAATACACACACAGAGAACCACTACAAGTCAAACATGCTGTCATGGGAGCACACACACACACACACACACACACACACACACACACACACACACACACACACACACACACACACACACACACACACGCACACACACACGCAC
>NW_011362537.1:0-1894 GCF_000735185.1 Notothenia coriiceps
TGTGTGTGAGATAGTGTGTACGTGTGTGTGCGTCTGGTGTGTGTGTGTGTGTGTGTGTGTGTGTGTGTGTGTGTGTGTGTGTGTGTGTGTGTGTGTGTGTGTGTGTGTGTGTGTGTGTGTGTGTGTGTGTGTGTGTGTGTGTGTGTGTGTGTGTGTTGTAGGGATCAGGTGTTCAGGATCACCCCGAGAGAAGAGAGGGAGGTGAAGCTGCTGCAAAGCATGCTGGGACACATGAAGGTACGGAAACACACTCCAGTTTTCTGACATGTTTAATAATTATGCAAATGAGGTGTTATTTTAGTACATGTATGCATATGTTTTTAAGTAGTTAATGTGACCATCGGAAAAAGCCAGGTTCATATTCTTGTTTCATGTTGTTGACATATTAATCAAAGGGTTTCACAGAAGGAGATCTCTTTGTGTCGCTCCATAAATCAGAAAATACTGCCATAAAAAGTCATGTCCTGCATGTTTTAGTCATAAAGTGTGATATAATTCATCTACAGGCTTTCAGATTGCTGTAGTTTAGTAAACTGAGACATTAAGGCCATGTTTGGTGTTGAAAATGTCAGAAAAAGTAAAAGAATGAGAGCTAAATATCCCAAAATCACAACATTTGATTATATCTTTAGTGTGTTTGTGGTCCTCTTTCAGTTGAGACACTGTAGATGTTTCAGGGTGTAGGAAAGCCAGGACTCTTTTGTGAACACTGGATGAAGCCGGTTCATATCCTTGTTTCATGTTGTTGACATATTAGAATCAAAGGTTTCACAGAGGGAGATCTCTGTATCGCTCCATAAATCAGAAAATACTGCCATAAAAAGTCATTTCCGGCATGTTATAAATAATCCACAGCCTTTCTGATTGCTGTAGTTTTGTAAACGGAGACATTAAGGACATGTTTGGTGTTGAAAATGTCAGAAATCTCAACATTTTATTATATTTTGTGTGTGTTTGTGGTCCTCTTAAAGTCATAAGGATGCTTCAGGATGTAGCAAAGACCAAACTCTTCATCACAAAGTCTGGATGTCTTTCAGTCGCCAACATGTGTTTTGGAGACACTGATATTAACGGGGAAACCTTTCAGGACTCAAATGCCTCGTCTCTGTTCCCCTAAACTCATTTGGGAGTGATTACCCATCAGCCCCGGGGCCCTTCCTCTGCACGTTGTTTCACTTTCAGAAACACAGAGGACTGTTTGTATGATAGGATCACAGACACGCTGCAAACCATGTATTCTTAAAGCTAACTGGCTGCAGACATTTATATTCACTGAGAGAGATAAGAAGCTCCAGAACTGACTGTTCCTTTACATGAAAACAGCTGCTGGTATTTATCCAATGTGCTTTTTCTCTGACTTGACTTTAGATTTATTTGACTTTAAAACCACATCTGCCCTGAGCAAAGCCAGTTCTCTTTTATTGAACTATAGCTTAGTCTTTCATGGACCAACAGAACACAGATTGAGTTTACAGCCGCTCTGTATACACACATTCAAAACAGGACTCAGATCAAAGACGCAGACACAAAAGACTCGAGCAAAGAATGCGCCTTCAGGGCTCATAAATACGGCTGTAAAGACTGAAATTAAAGGGTTATCTGGTCGGGATGTTGAGGCTTTTCGAGGTGTGTTGGTTCTGTTGGTGCAGCTATAAAAACTTTAGAGAGCTTTCTGCTGCCGGAGTGTTTCCTGTAAAACAGTGAAATGAATCCGGTATGCGCTCTGCACACCATTAAACCGTTTGACACATTAACAAGCCAGTGTGCTGCGCTCAGGACACACACACACACACACACACACACACACACACACACACACACACACACACACACTACGTACTAACTTACGTAATATAGTATCGTACTAAGTTAACGTAAGTTTAACGTTACGTAC
>NW_011362538.1:0-1615 GCF_000735185.1 Notothenia coriiceps
AAGTCTTGTGACCGTGCTGTAGTTCCTTTATAGCCCAACATTAGCCTCCTTTAGCTTAGCGGTGGTGACGTGAAATCATGTGACCGTGCTGTAGTTCCTTTATAGCCCAACATGTTCCTTTATAGCCCAACATTAGCCTCCTTTAGCTTAGCGGTGGTGACGTGAAGTCATGTGACCGTGCTGTAGTTCCTTTATAGCCCAACATTAGCCACCTTTAGCTTAGCGGTGGTGACGTGAAGTCATGTGACCGTGCTGTAGTTTCTTTGTAGCCCAATATTAGCCTCCTTTAGCTTAGCGGTGGTGACGTGAAGTCATGTGACCGTGCTGTAGTTCCTTTATAGCTTAACATTAGCCGCCTTTAGCTTAGCGGTGGTGACGTGAAGTCATGTGACCGTGCTGTAGTTCCTTTATAGCCCAACATTAGCCTCCTTTAGCTTTAGCGGTGGTGACGTGAAGTCATGTGACCGTGCTGTAGTTCCTTTATAGCCCAACATTAGCCTCCTTTAGCTTAGCGGTGGTGACGTGAAGTCATGTGACCGTGCTGTAGTTCCTTTATAGCTTAACATTAGCCGCCTTTAGCTTAGCGGTGGTGACGTAAAAAACGTTTGTTTGACACAGAGAATATTTTCTGCAATAATCAAAAATGACACGGAGACATCCCATTGGACCAGGGAGATGCTGCCTTCAGGGACAGACACAGAAATACGACATCTTGCAGCTCTGTGTAAAGACAGTCCTTAATATTTCTTACCTGCACATGATCTCGTGGGTGAGGAGGACGCGACACATCTCGGGGTTTTTGTCCTGACCTTCGTAAATGATGGGCTGAGTGACAGAAAACACACACATTCAATACAATTACTCAAAATAAAATGTTTCGTCACAAAAACTTCAAATAAAAACACGTAAATAAGTTATTTAATTTGACTGTCACTTGTTAGTTTTTGGTAAATACTTGCAGGAGTTGCATAAAATATGTTGTTTCACACAGGAAACATTATCATATTAACTTAATCTCCCGTCCCTTAGCCTACAATGTGTTTGAGCGCTAGCCAATAGGAGTGCGAGTGTTTGGAAGTAAACTTGGCTTGTTTATTCCTATGAGAGCTGCTCATTGGTGCATGAAGACAAAATGGCCTGAGATTCTCGAGAGCAAAACTTCACAAAATACCCATCATGCCTTGCTGTGAGAGCAGAAGTACCCGTATGTAGCTCATAGAGCGCAGTTGAGTTTCCATTAAGCCACGCCTCCTGTCATTAAGCCCGCCTCCTGTCATTATGCCCCGCCCACAAACACCCACTCTCGGCTCAGTGGAATGAATGGAGAGAGAAAATAAATCTGGATTTGGCTTTTATTGCATTTTACAACTCTCAGGACCTTATGATTCTAATACGGGCTTTAAAATAGTTCACTGGGTAGTTTATTTCGTTTTTATTTTAGTTATCCGCTGATTTACAGACGTCTCTTTCCAAATGTTAGTCAATGGGAAAAAGTATTTCTGGGCCGGGTGACGTCACGGACTGATACGGAAGTTCTGGTACCGCCGTTAGGCCACTAGGAATATTTTCCTCAGAGTTCAGAGCACTTCCTGGGGGCTTGTGATTGGTCCAAAAC
>NW_011362539.1:0-1869 GCF_000735185.1 Notothenia coriiceps
CAACATTAGCCACCTTTAGCTTAGCGGTGGTGACGTGAAGTCATGTGACTGTGCTGTAGTTCCTTTATAGCCCAACATCAGCAACCTTTAGCTTAGCGGTAGTTGCGTCAAGTCACGTGACCGTGCTGTAGTTCCTTTTNGTCATGTGACCGTGCTGTAGTTCCTTTATAGCCCAACATTAGCCACCTTTAGCTTAGCGGTGGTGACGTGAAGTCATGTGACCGTGCTGTAGTTCCTTTATACCCCAACATTAGCCACCTTTAGCTTAGCGGTGGTGACGTGAAGTCATGTGACCGTGCTGTAGTTCCTTTATAGCCAGTTCCTTTATAGCCCAACATTAGCCACCTTTAGCTTAGCGGTGGTGACGTGAAGTCATGTGACCGTGCTGTAGTTCCTTTATAGCCCAACATTAGCCACCTTTAGCTTAGCGGTGGTCACGTGAAGTCATGTGACCGTGCTGTAGTTCCTTTATAGCCCAACATTAGCCACCTTTAGCTTAGCGGTGGGGACGTGAAGTCATGTGACCGTGCTGTAGTTCCTTTATAGCCCAACATTAGCCACCTTTAGCTTAACGGTGGTGACGTGAAGTCATGTGACCGTGCTGTAGTTCCTTTATAGCCCAACATCAGCCACCTTTAGCTTAGCGCTAGTGACGTGAAGTCATGTGACCGTGCTGTAGTTCCTTTATAGCCCAACATCAGCCACCTTTAGCTTAGCGCTAGTGACGTGAAGTCATGTGACCGTGCTGTAGAGCCTTTATAGCCCAACATTAGCTTTTTACTTCAATAATCATAAAGTGGTGCTAATATGTGGAGATTATCCGGTTTAACAGAAAGTTTAACCGTCATAAATGATCGACACAGAGTTTATATTCTGACATTTTCCAAAATCCAATGTAAAAATCCCTTGCTTGCGATGCTAATGTGTTTCCACATGATGATCTCACCTATAATTCGGATCCTTCCTATCTTGTCCATGAACAAAGCAGAGAGGATGTTCCCCGGTAAGACGGCCAGACTCCCCAGGAAGCTGACCATATATATTACGATGTCGTTTTCCTCCAGGAAGTTCAGGTGGCAGCCTTTCTTCGGGTGGAGGAAGGTGGTGTTCTCCATCTTGCAATCTTTAAACTTCTCCTCCCAGAGGTCTGCAGAGAACACAGGGATGTTAAAGGATAACAATTTTTGATTTACATTGTAAACAAATAATTGTAACTCCTAGAGCTGGATGATTAACATATTTGCAAAGTATTAATACCTTTTATTTTATTTCTCATTTATGGCAGCATTAAAGTTTCAAACTATATATTTTTTTTTATTTGAACTAAATCAACATTTCTGGCTGAAGCTGAGAGCAGAAAAGTTACTGAAATATTTTGTAACAAACTATCATCATAATATCCAGATTTATTCATCTCGCAACCGTGAGTTAAAACATTTTTTTTAAATAAAATACATCCAATGAATTGTGGATATTACCATTAACATTAACACATCAAAGCTATTTGTTTTGTTTCTCTAATATAAAATCAAACCAAACAAAGAACCCACAAAATGGATATTTTTCCATCCATTACCTTCAGTTAACTGTTTGTTTTGTCTTTTATAAGTACATTTATTGAGCCCTAAACTTTAAGAAATCCACGTAAAGTAAAAGTAATATTAAAATGTTTTGACTAATTCTGCATGGTACCTGTGTTATAGAAGACGGTGTTTTTGATGGTGCAGTTCTCAAAGAAGGTGTTGGTGGACCTGACATCCTCAAAGTAGCAGTTTTCAAACAGAGAATCCTCGAACTTCACAGACTTAATCTCAATGTTTGCGAACCTGAATGAAAGGAAAAGGAATCTCATCAAACATAAACCTCATG
>NW_011362540.1:0-1593 GCF_000735185.1 Notothenia coriiceps
GCTTTTTTATGTCGGAAGTGAACATTTCTTACAAAAACAACGCCAGATGTCACTGTAGTGTATATTTCTGTATATTTTTTAGAAAATCTACTGTATTCATCATTTTCCTACACATTTATTCACAGGTGTCTTTAACCTGGAAGTTGCTCTTTAAGACATTTGTTAACGTTAAAGCTTGTAAACATGTCACACTTGAAGCACAAAACACAAATATGACCCAGTAAATGACCATATAACGGTCCCTTTAAAAGTGGGAGTGGTGAGCAACATTTTTATTAGTGTATGCCCAAAAACATCTAGAAAAAGAAGCCCATTGTGAGGATGTTGATTCATATGTGTGTTTTAGTCCATGTGTATAGGCCTGCAAGTCGTTCAGTCATCTTAAAGAAGAACATTGTGGAGTTCTGTGGGAACATACTTTGGTCCTAGTGGATTTACGAGTTGTTTAAGTTCAAGATAAGGACAAATTACTTGACTTTGTCTGCATGGGAGGTAGCGCTACATTATCTCAGTTTTATAAATGATCCCAAATGACAATACATCCGTTGTAAATGTTCCACAAGTAATTGGATTCATTACAACAGCTTCCTATTGACCTTTTAAAATGGCAAGCGATCAGTCAAGTGCCACTCGAAAGAAGACTGATGTACCTATTAGACAAGGGGGGTGTTCTCTGGACTGGGACAGCTAGAAGAGAAAGGCAAAAGAAACCCAGAGTGTCGATCTGATCCACGTGTTCCCATCCTGTGTGACTATCACCAAGCCAGAGAGTCATACAGTTTGTAGCTCGTTGTCCCTTTGTAATCTTGTGCCCTTTTACCAAAGAGCTCTTGGCTGGAACTGGTTGACTGTGTGGATTTAATCCAAATGTTCCCACTGTCAGAGCTTGTGCCTTCCTGCTGAAATAATTATATTTTCAGCAGAAGCATTGACAGCTGAGAGTTGAAGCCGTGGGTTTTGTGCACTGTAGACTCAGCGGGATGAAATGTGAACCAGGAAATACAATGGACAGAGAATCGAAAAGGAAAGATCTATCTTCTTATATCCCTCTCTTTGTGACCTTTAAACTTCTACCATATATAAATACTTTAGATCACATGTCTCAAACTCAAGGCCCGGGGGCCAAATCAGGCCCTTGGTGGATTTAATTTCGGCCCGCAGGATAATTTGTAATTACTATTAGATCTGGCCCGCCGGTATATTGCACGCACACCTTCACTCAATCCTGAGGATCTCCTCAGCTCAGAGCCTGAGCCCAAACATTGATGAACTTGCACCCAAGATGAGATGCCAAGTATCTGCTTGAACTAGCATCACAGAGCAGCACACTGAGTTTAATGGATGTTTTCTTGCGACAGCAGGGCATGTTTGTTTTTTTCTTTGAGGGAAATTGTTTTTCTGAAGCTGTTGTTGGCCTGTGGAAAAATGTAATCATAAGAAAATCTGCAGATAGAGCCATAAGAAATTAATGCAACTGATTATTTAATGTTGTTTTTATAGGCAATAATTTAAGCTTTGTTAGTTCTAGGTTTAATATGTGCAATAAGTTTGCAATAAACATTCAGCTACCAGTCCGGCCCTCGACTAGTACCC
>NW_011362541.1:0-704 GCF_000735185.1 Notothenia coriiceps
AACACGAGCCTAACGTGTCATCACGTGGTATATGTCTCGTCTGACAGGGGTGTATTTCTGACGGAGAGCACCAGAATGCCGCTCCGGGCCAGGACTTCACAAATGTCAGTACCCGTAAGGAGCCGTACACATGCCGCAGTTTTTGCGTGGCTGTGTCTTAGTTGAAAGCCCAGTGGCGATCTGTTCATCTGTCATACTGATCATACAGTCAATAACTTTGTTGTTATTAGCATCTGGTTAGCTAGCTATGCTAACGAATATAAGAAGCTTTTTCTCCAACCAGTGAGGTAAAGGCACATCTTTATATGATNACTGATCATACAGTCAATAACTTTGTTGTTATTAGCATCTGGTTAGCTAGCTATGCTAACAAATATAAGAAGCTTTTTCTACAACCATTGAGGTAAAAGCACATCTTTATATGATCATTATAGTTATACAAAAAATAAAAGAACAAAGTAAACGGGTATAAAATACTATATGACAGTAAAAAAAAGTTGTTATTAATAAACAAGAATACAGTTTGAAAGGGGAGTGATTTGTAAAATATTCATAAAGAAAAATAAATCTCCTTACAGTTCTGTTTCATATGGGTGTTGAGAGATGTATCCATAGATCTCTTAATGTTGCTCTCAAAGTGCACCAGATTGATGGTTTTAACTTCGACATTTAAAAAAAAATCTTCCCGGGGGAGCATGCCCACA
>NW_011362541.1:917-1188 GCF_000735185.1 Notothenia coriiceps
TATAGTTATACAAAAATAAGAGGCTAAATGAAAAACAGGTATAAAATACTATATGACAGTAAAAAAAGTTGTTATTAATAAACAAGAATACAGTTTAAAAGGGGAGTGATTTGTAAAATATCCATAAAGAAAAAGAAATCTGCTTACAGTTCTGTTTCATATGGGTGTTGAGAGATGTATCCATAGATCTCCTAATGTTGCTCTCAAAGTGCACCAGATTGATGCTTTTAACTTCGACATTTAAAAAAAAATCTTCCCGGGGGAGCATGCC
>NW_011362541.1:1289-5923 GCF_000735185.1 Notothenia coriiceps
AATCATGTCCACATGGATAGGAAACTAAATACAGTTGCACACATCTTGTGTCAATATCTTTCTGTTGTGGTGGTCATGCCACGAGTCATGGTAAGATATCTGGATTAAGAGGTTGCTTTTTCTTTGCACAGCATGAAAGAAAGGCCAAATGAATGGGCTGTGATTTTAGTATTTTTAAGCAGAGGTCAATCGTTTGTACGGCCCTCGGAGGATGTTGAAAAACTTGAAATGGCCCTTGAGAGGAAAAAGGTTCCCCGCACCTGCTTTAATGTGTGTGTTTTTGGCTGATGTTTACATTTATGTTTTCTGCTTCAGAGATGCTGTACACTGATGTTTACTCAAAAATAATTGGCAAGTGCATGTTGTTGTACCCGCCGTGGTGTCTAGCTATTTATTATTATACATTTCTCAAATTTCTGCTTTAGTTAACTGAGAAATGTTGCTGTCTTTATAGAGATATAGGCTATTGCTAGTTTGGGTAAAAGGCTTCATGTTTCTGATTGTGTTCCTCTACTGTAGCCTTAATGCCTACACTATATTTACATACATAATGGGGTGTAATGTACTTTGGTAACATGGCTGAAACGGAGGGATATGAGGCATGACTAGAATGGGTGATCTGTTTGGTATTTTGAGCAAAACATTTCATAGACATGTTTTTTATATATTTTCTATATATCTGAGACCTATACTATTGCCTACAAATAGCATGATAGGTGACCTTTAACACCACTACATTAATTTGGCAATATTAGTTAATTGTTACTTTTACATATTTGATTAGCCTACCTACATAATACAAGATTTTCTTTTTTAAATAAAAAAATAAACAAACTATTATTTATAATTGTAGGCTAAGATATCCAGCAGAAGTTTACAAAGTAATGTAAATGATCTCCCCTTTTACCAGCTGTGATAAAGACATTCATGCATCAACAGAAATAATAAGAAACATGATCCTGAAATGGGTTGTTACGCATGATTACTTTGAGTATATTTGGTCCCAATACTTTTGTACTTTTACCTAACTAAGATTTTGGTCGTTTACTTACAATTTTGGCATATATTTTGGTATCTGAGTACTTCTTCCAACACTGCATACATAGTATACCGTTTATTTTGTAACACTTTCCCTCCCTGCCTAAAAACATGATGTTAAAGGTATCCTGTTTTTGACCATACTATCTATACGGAGCAATGTTTTTCCTGAGTGGCTCCCCTGTTTTGTTTGTTCATGAGCGCACAGAGCTGATATAATATCACACTCCTGCCAAATATTTGACACTATTCAACCGAGTTGCATGTCGTGGTAACGTGCCAAGAATCACTGCAATATGCCAGCAAAGGCGGAGAGGGAGAACCCTTCCAGCAAGTTAAATAGAAGTTAACAATGCAGGGTTTAAATTAAATAAATTAAATTTGCTTGCAAATATTTGTAGCATAAATTCAACGTGTTTGTTTAGCCTTGAGGATATACATAAAATGTGTTTGGTTGAGTTAAGCTGAATTTAAATAAGAACCTTGTATGATAATCACATGAAATCGTGTTTCAGTTGCCTTACTCTAACACTACCCATGTACATATTCATTGGTAATGACCACAATGTTTCCTTGACCTTCAGCACATCAAATAATACTGTTGAAGGCAATACTTTCAAATACATTTGCCTTAGACATAACCTGGGGATTTGGCTCTGCACCTGGACTTTCCATCTCATGTTTTACTGTACAGGACACATCCAGTTGTTTCATTGATTTGATTTGATTTGATCTTACAATCACTCAACACTATTTTCATCCAGTCCCTGAATGTCTGTTTACCTCCCAAACGAGTCACGTAGCAGAAAAATAATAATACACTCGTCTAAAAGCTTTCATACATGCTGCTCGCATAATGGACTGTGCAACCTGGTGAATGCAGTCATTTGATTGCCTGAGTAACATATAATTGTAATCATGATTGTAATGTCCGTCCAGGCTGGGCATGTACGCGAAGCACTGGCTTTTCAGAAGCTCCGTGGGCTACCAAGCAACTCCACTTCTTGCATCAAATCAGCTTGGCTTTAGTTTAGATTCAGCACCATGTTTCAGGAAGAAAAAAGAGCACAGGCGTGGAACCCAAGGGGTCTACATATAGTGTGGATTGATTGCTTTAACATACCTCATCTTGCTTTAACCTCTTCGCAGTGTGAGGGAAAGTTGAGTGTTTTTCAGGAGTCCAATAGATGGGCTGTACAAGAAATTTGGAGACAAAGTTTAGTGTAAGATGTTTCTCACTTTCTCCAAGTGATGTATAAAGCTGTTGGCTAAAACACCTAAGCTTTGGAAAATTGCGATGCTACTGTACGTGTATGATGCTTTCAGTGATATGATGTCAACATTATAGAAGGATATGCTTTCACTGCTATTTAATCTGTTACGAGCTAGAACTGAAATGTTTCAATAAAAAAATGACTGCCATTATTTCAGCTTCTTTTTTTTGGCTACGAGTAATAACGTCCTGAGTCTCAATGGATGCTGAATGGCTTGTACTAAAGGACAGACTTCATTTTTAACAGTAAACTGTTCACTCCAGCTCTGCACTTTAAAGGCCACCAATGTCACTCTTTATGAGAAGCACTACCCAGCCTGTGAAACAGCTGTATAATGTCTTCTGCTTTGTAAAGCTTTGTAAATTCTGGTGACACAAGCCCGATGATAGCATTTGAGTTATCTCAAATGGAGCCTGAGGCCACACATTTTCAACAGAATAACTTTGTGAAGAACTTGTGGCATTGTTTATAAGGCATGATTGTTAACTGTATCCATGTAATTATTATATAATGATTAATAATGTATGAAGAAAAAATGCTGTTGCATCTTGGGAAATGTAAGAAGCAGTGGAAATGTTTGCCCAGATGTTTACTCCCTCACTTGCCCATGCTAACTTCTCAGTAAATGAGCTAGTTGATCCTTTTAATTCTAAAATAACAAATGTCATGGATACCATCGCTCACATTAAAATAAAGGAAGTATCTGGCAAGAAAATATCTCCATGGAGAAAAGCCATGACTGTGAGAACAGCAAAAACTGAGTGCAGAAAAGCTGAACGCAGGTGGAGAAAAACAAATCTCCAGGTTCACTTGGAAATATATAAAGAGAAACTCGGTTTCTATAATCAGGAAATAAAAAAGGCACAACAGTCTTTCTTTTCTGAAAAGTGCTATATAAATAAAATTGCCTTGCCTTGCCTTGCCAGTGTTTCTCTACTATAATCAGAATAATAATGCTTTTGTTTTATAATGCATTGGTACCAGAGTATCCTTTTTAGAAGATTTGACTTCTGACTTTACTTGAGTATCTACATTCTGTGAAACTATCTTTTATTTCATTTTATAAAATTAAGTTTATTTTCTTTTTATTTGCTATGCAGAAATCAACCTGATTGGTTGGAAAATTACTTCTACAACATTTTTTCCATGGTTGTTTAATTTAAAAACTAGTACTACTGTATGATGATATTTTGACACAGCCATAACTCAGCCAAGACTACAACTTACATTTGATTATTCAACCCTATGTTGTAATACCTCAAACTAGGCCATGAACTTTGAAAAGGCTTTATAGGATTGGGTATATTTGCAGAATAAACAGCCAAAAAGTGTAAACCGTTATTGAAAATCTCCGGTTTGTCTATTGAAAGAGCAAAACTAAACTGATGAATGCATTTGTAATAATAACCTATACAAATGTATATAACACTAAAAGCGTCTATTCTGCTTAATTAGTGACTTTGCAATTAATATAGGCAGCCATCATTCTGCTGCTGTCAAATCTCTTCTTTTTCTTCCACTGAGCGCTCTCACTTTTAATATTTTGAGTTAGTTTTTGCTATATGGCAAAGTTTCACTATTTCTACTGACTCTTCCTCAGTTTCTGCAATTTGCTTTTTATAGCCTTCAGCCATCACCTCTGAGCAGGGTTCCCAATTGACAGAGGAGGGAGAAAGCGAAAAAGAGAGACAGGGGGAGATTGAAGAGGGGGAGAGAAGACAGGACAGTAAGGGAAAGAAAATGAGAGCAAGAGATACTGAGCCGGTGAGGTCACTATTACCTCTTCTGACAGGTGTCATCTCACTCTCTGTGGTCCCTCCCCACTGGGGGGGTTATGGGTCAGAGGCCATGGCTCTATCACAGCATCAGCTGTATATCTCCCCCTCTTCATCGTCTCTCCTCATCCCCATCCATCCATCCTGATTACACCTCTAATGGTTCCTCTTCACAGCAGCCACCAAGTGTAATGGAATTATGCTTGAATGAACAGCCGTGTCTCTCCCTTTTTCTCCCCTTCTGTCTTCTTCCACTCTCCTAACACACATACACACACTCTCTCACTTCTTCAAATGTGCATTTACAGAAAGCAGTTTGCACATTAAACACAATGCATCCAACACCACCGGGGTGCTATATAAAATAAATAAGGAAACATTACTGTTGAATTCTGAGATTTAGAGAATTTATTTTCTATGCCAGGAGGAAGAGAAAAGACACCGCGAAAGCTCTTCACATATATCCGGTGTGTGAAACACTCGATATGAAAGATCCCCTCTTACTTGTCCCTTCATTTTTACAAGAAAATGCTTTCATAATCGCTCA
>NW_011362542.1:0-594 GCF_000735185.1 Notothenia coriiceps
CGACCCCCACAAAGGAACAACAAGGTGGATGCAGAAAGCCACCAAGGAAACGGTAGTTAACTTTAGACAAACTACAACATTTAATGCCTCTTGTGATTGTATTGTTTTATTCCAAAATAATAATAATAATTCCGTCGAATTTGACATACAGCTCATGTGGTTTTTCACTCTTGCACTGCGACCTGTATGCAAGTGCCTCTATTGATGTTGTGCCTCCCTCTTTGCTAATGTTTATACTGTGGATATAACCCTCCATAGCGTATTTTAGCCCCTTTTGTCGGGACCTGGAGGATATTGCTGCGTTATTGCTCCAAAATGAGTCTGTTAAGGCGACTCCGACGTTACGGAGACCCTCCATTATGGCTTTGTCTAACGCATCTGGCTCTCAGCTTGTCGGACTAGCAACAGTAACCAAGGGGGGGGCGTGGCTTTGCGAATGGTCGATTGATTTGGATATATCTGCTACAAACTAACATTACCCATAACCCAAAAGATGTATTCCTCACAATAAAGGCTACAGAATCACAAGGTCAATACATGTGGATTTAAATCTTCGACCCTCTCAACATCACCATATATGTAAATAGTAATCAT
>NW_011362543.1:0-1845 GCF_000735185.1 Notothenia coriiceps
TGAAAATCATATGCCCTCCCTTTAGATTTGTTCTGGCGCCGGGTCTGCATACATTACTCATCCAAGGAGCTCTGCTTGTGAGACATGGAGTACAGGACTGCAGTCTGGCATGTTGAACTGGCTCTATTGGCCATATTTTCACATTTCATTTCCTTTTTAGGAAAGAATCATTGAGCAGCATCTGAAAAGCCAACCGTAAGCAATGCAAATAACATAAGTAGCATGTGAGATTAAAGGGTTTCACATCACAAACTCTAAAGGAGACGGAGGGAGGTTTGACATGTTTCAGTAACTAACTGCAGCACCAACGTGTTCCCTCTCACTGTCAATGTATAGCTATGTAATGTTCTGCAATCCTTATTAAATATGTGTGTGATTACACATTAAGTATGTTATTAGTTGACATGGCCTCATCGCTATAAAGGCATAAATCCCAGGATGCATCTTGATGCTTGGGATTTCTGACTAATGTCGCCTTGAATTGGGCTGTCAATTTGAACTATTTCAGATTTTGCTTATCATTTTTTGAACTAAAGTTTGTGACGGATGATTTGAAAGTGATTCATTTTGCGTTTTATGTTGACATTTTTTTGAAACCTCTTACTAAAGAAGCGACTCTTGAGTTCTGGGGAATTCTGAAACGTCAAAATATTTTCTGATAGAATTTTGATGCATGATTTTTCTTCCAATCCTCTCCCTTCCGGTTAACATTTGGAACAACTGCAATGAAATAAAAGTATGCCTGTATATAAATACTCCTAATTAGGACCCAGAAATAGAGGAGGGCAAAACACAGCGCCGAGAAACACAGATGAGATGCTGGATTCAAAGAGCTGTTTGCAGGCTTTTTTTATGCATTTGTGGGAACAGCAGGGTTCGTTTGCAACACCCAAGGGATCGTACATTGGATTGCCAAGTCCCAGGGGAAGAGGCGGGAGATCTTGGGAGGGGGGTTACAGCGTGAGTGGCAGATCTGTAGCTTTGCTCTCAAAAACTAGTGATTAGAGGAAATTGTATATACAAATATTGTGCTTCCTACCATGCCACACGGGCCCAGTGATTCAGAATCAATGTGACGTGTAGATCAATGCACTGCACAGAATAGGGCTTTAGTGTAATCACAAAGTATTATTCCTGCCGTTACTGCATCGTGTGTAACACACACACACACACACACACACACACACACACACACACTCTGTGAGTAACACACACACACACACACACACACACACACACACACACACACACACACACACACACACACTTAAACTGCCTATAGTTGCACTCAATGTGCTGTTTATAACATCAGTTGTTGACTTATTGGGTAGACTGACCCATGTGATGGAATGCACTATTAGAAGACCTTTGAGCAGCTGTTACCATGCTTTAGTATTCCCAGCAGCGCCCACATTGTGAGTATGCGTTCTTACACATTGTTCAAGATCGCATGTGGAGGCAAATTAAAAGTGTTGGTGATATTTAATGTGTCAATATTGAATCTTAGAGATTTTGTTAGCTGATGGGGTTTGTAATTTGGATTTTACTCACTTGTTTGATAACTCTGAATAAGTAAAGCTGGATTTATAAACAATGTGTTTTCGTAATGTCATATTTTAAATGCATAATCCTAAAGACAAACAATGAGACATAAGCACACACAGTTTGGAAAATCCTAAACCGTCAGTTATAGACTTACTGTGGTAATTCACCATCTGACCTGCTTTTAACACAGTCCTGAGTGCAGTGATAAGAGACGCTGCATGACTCCTGCCACTGAGCGACCACACACAGGCTCCAATAAAAGAAAAACATCACCCCTGCCTCCTCAACCTCTCAGGTCTC
>NW_011362544.1:0-2918 GCF_000735185.1 Notothenia coriiceps
ACCATCATTTACTCCAATGTAACATATCAAACCAATACGCATCTTAACCATTTACCATATAATTCCATATTAAACCATTATATGCCATACGATACCAAACCATATTATACCATCGCCATTCCAACACATACCATTAAATATCCAAATATGCAATTTATACCATCATATACCATCTAATACAAAGTCATTATGCACAAATACAGTTTTCTGTCCAATACATCGTTTTTCTTTAGTATTTGAGGCTATTGTTTTTGTCTTAGTTAGTTTTAACGATCTTCTTCAGGCCAAAGTTTGAAGATATTTCAGAAAACAAAAATTGCGGACTCTCAGTTTTTTCTCAATAGTCATCTTCGGTAATCAGCCTCAAAACAATACAAATGAGAAGTTTTCAAGACTCTGTCTGAGGAGAAACTAACGAGCACACAACAACTTGAATTATTGATCAGAAAATATTCATCGGGGGAAAACAGAAGAGGAAGGACTTTGCATCTCAATAACATGTCAAAGCAAAGCCATTACGAACCATAGTTTACCGTCATTATATGAAACCAATATGTGTCCGAACCATTTACCATATCATGCTCTAAGATACTATATTATACCATTAGATGCAGTATAATACCAAACCATAGTCTACCTTCCCATAACACCAGCACCATCCCCACACATGCCTTTATATACCGGAATTTGCCATTTAAACAAATATAGCCTCATTAAATACCAATATATTTAAGCAATAGCTCACGACAGGCCGTGGTATATGCTCATTGTATCACAGCTAAGGGGTGTGGTTCGGCCCGACGCAAAGCTTGCTTTAAAAGTAGCACACTTCATTATGTCAAACCTTGGAAAGTATCTAGATATCCCTGCCCTAATGCCAAAGGAACTGCACACTGAATATGTTTTGCCGTTTGATGTCTATGTCTGGACCGCTGCGTAAAAAGGAGGGCTTCTGCCCCGTTACTTCTCCGCTGCTTTCTTGTTCCAGTATCCCAACGGTATACTGTTTTTCTCAGACGCGGAGGGATACTGACTTGTTGTGAAAAGTAACTTACAATTCTACCCGTGGTATACGCTCAGGATATCACGGCTAAGAACCAATCAGATTGCTTAATTTGACGTGTCCGTTTTACAATGTAAATTATACCATCTGTGTGCAACTCGAGGTTTCATTCATGTCTGAAATAAAGTTGCTCTCTGTCTATTTTTTGTTTAAACCTTCTTGTGTTGATGTATAGCTGGAGATACTTCACAAAACATTAATCCAGTTTTGACTTTCTTTGGTAATCAGCCTCGAAAAAATAATGATGGTTTGAGTCTTCCTCCGCAGAAAATAACAAATAACTTCTAAAGTATTGATCAGAAAATGCTCGTTCTCCTCCACATGGTGCAATAGGAAAACAAAGTGAGGAATGTGGGGATTGGTTTTGGCAGGGTGTCTCTGTGGGGCTGGGAGCCGTGGTTTTGGGGGGTTTATGGGTGGGGAGGTGCAGCGGTTAACCGAGCGGCGGCGTTCCAGAGACGAGAGTAATGACAGAGAGCGGGAAGAACCATGGAGCCTTTACTGGGAACCAAACACACATCAACACAAACGGTGAGAGCCTGGTTGCTGTTTACTACTGCGCCAAACTCTGGTGTGTATGTTAGTTCATTACTTTATACTTATATAGGTCTGATAATGAGTTTTAAAGATACCACACACACTGATATGTGCTGTGTGAACTTTAATACGTCACCATAACCATCTATAAACATGTTATATTATACTAAGTCTTGATAAAAATGATATAATAATAATACAAATAGTTTTCCTAAAATGCTTAAAAACGTTTTGGCTGTTTTATATATACCATAATATCCAGTCATATTTAAAAACATACTTCGAAATAGGTAGCTCAAATCAAGCAATCTGATTGGTTCATAGCCATGAGATAATACCTGTATACAGCTATGATGTTTTGTTTACTTCCAGAACATAGTGACGTCCCTACGTAAAGGGGCGGGACATCTGTAAGCAGTTGACCAATCACAACAGAGCCGGCCAGCTGGCCAATCAGAGCAGACTGGGCTCTGGTTTCAGACAGAGGGTGAAAAGAGGTGCTGCAGCACAGGCAGTGTGAGAAACATAAAGAGCTTTCTGAACATTAAAGCTCTGGAAGTGGGACTTCTCTCAGAATGTATACCAACAGATAGCATCTGAAACCAATGCATTATATACCAATATGGTGTGGGGGACTTTAAGCTCTTCTCTAAAGTTTTCTTTGGTAATCGGCCTCGTAAAAACGTGTCTCGGTTTGATTTCTGAACTCAGAATAACTTTTAATTATTGATAAGAAAATGCTCGTTACAGCCTCTTTAATGTCAGACGTGGGGGGGAGGAATGGTTGGGGGTATTGATGGTTGTAAATGGGGGGAGGAGGGGGGAGATCCGAGGGGAAGTGGTGGGGAGTTTTTAATGAAATCAATGACACGATTGCAGCAAAAAAAAGGTGACGCCACATTCCTCATCGCTCCCCGCAGCTTCCTGTTTGACTCTGAGGGAGTTCATCACTTATCAATGTGACACGGCTCCGATACATTATAAAAGACTGATGGAGAGAAAGAGAAGTGTGTGTGTGTGTGTGTGTGTGTGTGTGTGTGTGTGTGTGTGTGTGTGTGTGTGTGTGTGTGTGTGTGTGTGTGTGTGTGTGTGTAGTGTGTGTGTGTGTGTGTGTGTGTGTGTGTGTGTCTCTGTGTGTGTGTGTGTGTGTGTGTGTGTGTGTGCATGCGTGTGTATGTGTGTAATTATGGGATGTAATTCCTGAACACAGGCTGTGCTAATGAGGGCTCAGGGGAGACAGAGGGGGGGGGTGTTCATTCAGGTTATATATTATTCTCATAATAATATGAGAATAATATATAAACTCTCTCAGAGTCCC
>NW_011362545.1:0-1750 GCF_000735185.1 Notothenia coriiceps
AGAAATAATCCTTGATCTAATAATCCTTGATCTAATAATCCTTGATCTAATAATCCTTGCGTTTCACCACCGCAGCATTTTAGAAAGTATCTGCTAGGTCCCGCATCACCCGCTAAGGCTCGTCCACTCTTGTTTTTATTTTCTTTCAGTTTAAAGAAATTAAAAGCTTTATTTTATTATTTTATTTTTGTATCCGTTATTTATACAGGTGAAAATCTCATTGAGACCAATAATCAGCACTTTTGTAACAGGAAGAGAAATAGAGGGATATGAGGCATGGCTAGAAAGGGGGATCTGTTTGTTTTTTGGCCAAAACACTTCATAGACACGAAGTGTTGTATATCTGAGAACAATGCTATTGCCTAAAAATAGCATGATAGGTGATAGGTGCGAAGCAGATAATAAACTCCATACACAGCCAGGTTGCTGGAAACACAGAAGAGGCAATTTTACCATTTTATCAAACCCATAAATGTATATTCTGATTGATAAAATCAACATCCATAGTGATTCAGTCATAGTCCCAGGCATAGTAAACGATACTCTATACAGCATAGTTTTCAGGCTGATATTTATGGAAATATGGGAATAAACCAGGTAAATCAATCAATACATCTAAAATACTTTATTAATACCAGGGGGAAATTATGGTTTGTGACAGTTGCACCATATCAGATTAAAATAAAACAATAGGTTGAAGTTAAAATGTGCAAATAAGGTCCTTATAGCCACTGGGATTCGGCGTTTTAGGAAAAGGAACAAGGCAGGACTTCCTCCACAGCACAGAGACTCTGAAGACTCAGCCTCATGATGAAGACTCAGGCTCATGGTGAAGAC
This sequence comes from Notothenia coriiceps, assembly GCF_000735185.1. Taxonomy (NCBI): domain Eukaryota; kingdom Metazoa; phylum Chordata; class Actinopteri; order Perciformes; family Nototheniidae; genus Notothenia; species Notothenia coriiceps. The sequence continues at coordinate 838 of NW_011362545.1, forward strand.
ATGACGAAGACTCAGGCTCATGATGAGGACTCAGGCTCATGATGAAGACATGATGAAGACTCAGACTCATGGTGAAGACATGACGATGACTCAGGCTCATGATGAAGACATGATGAAGACTCAGGTTCACGAGGAAGACTCAGGCTCATGATGAAGACATGAGGAAGACTCAGGCTCATGATGAGGACTCAGGCTCATGGTGAAGACATGACGAAGACTCAGGCTCATGATGAAGACATGATGAAGACTCAGGCTCATGATGAAGACTCAGGCTCATGATGAAGACTCAGGCTCATGATGAAGACATGATGAAGACTCAGGCTCATGAGGAAGACTCAGGCTCATGATGAAGACATGATGAAGACTCAGGCTCATGATGAAGACATGATGAAGACTCAGGCTCATGATGAAGACATGATGAAGACTCAGGCTCATGATGAAGACATGAGGAAGACTCAGGCTCATGATGAGGACTCAGGCTCATGGTGAAGACATGACGAAGACTCAGGCTCATGATGAGGACTCAGGCTCATGAGGAAGACTCAGGCTCATGATGAAGACATGATGAAGACTCAGGCTCATGATGAAGACATGATGAAGACTCAGGCTCATGATGAAGACTCAGGCTCATGATGAAGACATGATGAAGACTCAGGCTCATGATGAAGACATGATGAAGACTCAGGCTCATGATGAAGACATGATGAAGACTCAGGCTCATGATGAAGACATGATGAAGACTCAGGCTCATGATGAAGACATGATGAAGACTCAGGCTCATGATGAAGACATGAGGAAGACTCAGGCTCATGAGGAAGACATGATGAAGACTCAGGCTCATGGTGAAGACATGACGAAGACTCAGGCTCATGATGAAGACTCAGGCTCATGATGAAGACTCAGACTCATGGTG
>NW_011362546.1:0-215 GCF_000735185.1 Notothenia coriiceps
GTCTGTGGACCTGTTTGCTCTGTAGGCAAACTGCAGGGGGTCCAGAGAGTCAGGGAGGGAGGAGGTGATGAAGGTTTTGACTAACCGCTCAAAGCACTTCAGTGCGGTAGTCGTTGAGGCTGATGATTTGGGGACAGGAACTATGGTGGAGTGTTTAAAGCATGTGGGGACTACAGACTGCAGCAGGGACCTGTTGAAGATGTCTGTGAACACCT
>NW_011362547.1:0-1919 GCF_000735185.1 Notothenia coriiceps
GGGATGATAATTGTGCTGTAAAAGTGTTTGGGTGCTCATTGCATTTTCACCTTGAACAAAAAAAATCTCACCTGAATATACAAATAAGAGTTGGTTAGTTGATATATTGTTCACCAAGTTTCTTGTCTTGATGATTTCTCATCTCACTGTAATATAGGCCTACCATTTCTATTGTATCACTCATAAACTGTCAATCACCATGTTTTTCTAACCTTTCCTTGCTATTTTTACATGGTTGTTATTAGAAAATAAAAGGAATACCTGTGGTATTTCAAATTGAAAAACATGTGAAGTACTCACTTCTTTTGCAAATCACTTGTAATGATGAACTATTTTGTGCTAGAAATTATGGCTATAACAGGCAGTGGCCTAGTATACAGCCCACATGATCGATCCCGGCCCCTCATCACAGTCAGGAACGATAATGTGGCCCCCAGAGAAAAAAGTTTGGGGACCCCTGCTCTACATGTTAGTCTGTATCGGTCGGTGGGTCCATGGTTACTATAGCAACCTGCTGCCGAGGAGGATAACGTCTGTAAAGGGCCGATGAACACCGTCCCTTTAGCAGAGGCCACGTCAACATGTCAACACCTGTTAACTGGGTCGGACAGAGTGGGGGTGGAGGAGAGGTGAGGAGAGGAGAGGAACAGGGCAGAATGGAAGATTAATTTGATCAAACTTAATCTCTAACAAAATATATATTTCTAATAAAACCTTCAGTCATATTTCAAGCAAAAATTCATAACTTATACCTCTCAAATAGGAGTGCTTTCTGTTATAAATGCAAGGTTTAATTCCTAGGTCCTTCTGTCCACACGTTGAAGCATTCCAAATGACTGAACCCCAAAAAACGTTTGTAAAGCTTGTGGCGACCATGACTTCCAGATTGGAGTGGAAACTGTTTTCTACACCTTAATCCATCTGCTCATTTAACCACAGATAATAAAGTGGACCCTTAATATCCCCAAGTTAGTGAAACACTATCAGAGCTTCCGTATCCCATTGGCAGCCTAACAACCGGCAGTAAAGACTGTAGTAGCTTCTCAGCCACCAAAGGCTGTAAAGGCCAGATGTTGTTTTCAGGGTAAAACATTCCCACCATGAAGCCGAGCTGCAGCATATGGAGCTGAGATGTAGCTGCAGGATAAACCCCCCCGCTGGTCCTGTTCAGTTGCAAACTGAAGCACCTGAGCTGACGTCCAGCATTTAAGCATCCAAAGCAACAGCATCATGCTGTATTATTTACAACCATAACTAATTTAAACCTTTATTTTTATGTGATGGTTAAAAATCTCTCTCCAACATCATTTGAATGTGTGTGCTGCTGTAACTGTTTATTGTTCCTGAAACAAGCAGAACAGAAACTGACTAAATCAGACAGGAACTTACTGTAGGAGAACACCCTTGTCCTAAATATACTTTTATGCTTTAACATTGTGACATATTTTCACTCGAGTTAAGTGCCCTAGACCAAACCAAAGAAATGCAGCCAGAATGTAGCATATTCCAAACTGCAGTGTTCCCTGGGACATGTTGTTTCTTTTCAGAGTTGTGTTTTACCTTTTTAAGTGAGTGAGAACTTTCTCAGCAAGGTTGCTCATCGTTTGTGCAGATTTCCTAACTTTATTTTGTTTACTTTATGTCGGGGAAATATAAACAAGGATGATTGCAAATATTCTCATCCTGTGTGGGAGAGGAAGTGATTTAGATAATTGTAAACATGACTCAGCGTTTACCAGGTGTTGTTTACAATGCAAGGTAAAAAACTGACTGTAGTGGAGTGAATCCCTGTGGATGCTGCTGCAGTCAGGTGTGTGTGTGTGTGTGTGTGTGTGTGTGTGTGTGTGTGTGTGTGTGTGTGTGTGTGTGTGTGTGTGTGTGTGTGTGTGTGTGTGTGTGTGTGTGTGTGTGTGTGCGTG
>NW_011362548.1:0-5444 GCF_000735185.1 Notothenia coriiceps
CAATCACAACAGAGCCGACCAGCTAACCAATCAGAGCAGACTGGTCTCTGGTTTCAGACAGAGGGTGAAAAGAGGTGCTGCAGCACAGGCAGTATGAGAAAAATAAAGAGCTTTTTGAACATGGAGACATGTCACAGGAGAGACACTAAATAACATAACTTGAATCATGCTGCCCCAATGTGGAAGTAGAAAGTCTTACCTTAAATTTGGGTTTAATTCTCTGTTTTTCTCACGTGCATTGACAGGCTCCTTCCATCTGATCCGGATGCTGTTGGATGAATACATCCTGCTGGCTCTGGAGACTCAGTTCAACAACGACAAGGAGCAGGACCTGCAGAACCTGCTGGACAAATACATGAAAAATGCAGGTATCAAATATAAAAATAAGGTCTACAGTCTGTTTTTTCTTTTATCATCAAACACATAGTAAAGGGGAAAGTCCACATAACTCTGAATTACAGATGTTTCTAACTTTGCGGGATGATTATATAGACACCTTTTAATTTAAAACATGTCATAATGTGTCTCACAAAAAGGCAAAAAGCTAAGGAAATGTACAGTAAATAAAATCAAGGATCAATCAAATGCATACTTGTCAGGAATGAGTTGTCTTAAGAGTTTCAAAAGTGTTATTTTTAATAGAAGTACATATTTTAAAATGAGTAAATACCCCAAACTATAGAGTTTAACCAGATTTAGTTGATGATGGGATGTTAACTTTGTCACTTTCAGATGCGAGTAAAGCAGCGTTCATTGCCTCTCCCAGTTCCTGCTTCCTAGCCAATCGCAACAAGGCCAGCGCTGCCATTGACCAATCGGTGAAGAATGAGTCTCTGGGAGAACACGCCTACATGTCTCTCTCCACCAATCAGCAGCAGAGTCTGGAAGCAAGCGCCGCCATCTACCAGGAGACGGGTGGCTTTACTGTTTCAGGTAAAAGAAAAATAATTTAACATTTCCTTTAAAGTAGATGACAAAATATATCGTTTTTCACTGCCCAAAAAACATAATTATGAGCAGGTGCCTTTTAAGGTTTTTACTTTTGTATGCACAAAGCAATGTTAACTGTCACCTTGCCTTGTTAAGTTGTCTTTCATTCTTCTAGTTTTCTAGTTTTACAAGACGAGTTAATGTCAAAGAATGGTTTTCTAATATTCACTTTTTCTTATTATGTGTATTAATTGGTCATTTTGTCAACAAATAATAATCCAACAATGTCAGTCCTTTTTCTGCCAGTCCTTTCACAATAAGAATTGACAATTAACATTTGTCATTAAAGCCTTAATATGGACATGAGTTGTGAGCAGTTTACCCAAAAAACATTAATGTTAGGGGCCTTTAAAACCATAATTATGAGCAAAAAGACGCTAAAATGCTGCGTATATCTGCAGAGAATAATTGATTAGTAGAGACGGGAAGTAGTGGAGTACAAATACTTCGTTACTGTACTTAAGTACATTTTCTGGTATCAGTACTTTACTCCACGACAACTTTTTACTTTGACTTCTTACACTTTGAACACAAATACCTGTACTTTCTACTTCTCACATTTTCCAAACAGGCTGGTTCCTTTAGTTTGAATGTGTGTTTGGTGGCGTGATCATTATTATTTAGAGTCATTGCGTGCCTATTGATTTGAACACGATCCGTGTATCCATCATTTCCTGGTCTTCTCTAAAGAAGAGGGACCAATGAAAACGTTGTCATGTTGCCGTTGGTCACCATGGAAACATTCATTAGCTAACAATGACATTATTGTTCTATTAATATAAAGGGAGGTCAGGTACTCTTTAAAACAGCTGCTAGTTATGGGTACTTTTTACTGAAGTACATTTCAAAGCCTCTTTACTTTGACTTGAGTAAAGAAGTTTAGTCAGTACTTCTACTTTCACCAGAGCATTTTAAACACGAGTATCTGTACTTCTACTTGAGGAAAGGATGTGTGTACTTTTGCCATCTCTGTTGATTAGTGCAATATCAAATAACCCAATCCTGTAATGTGACCACTTCCTGTCCACAGGGGGTCAGATGGACTTCTCTCAGGTGAGCGGCCCCCTCATGACGCCCCCTATCTCTCCGGCAGCGTTAGTGCACCGAGGCTCCGTCATCAACCAGGGCCCGATGACAGGGAGGCCCCTACATACTTCCTCTTCCTCCTCTTCCTCCACCTGCGCCTCCTCCTCCTCTTCCTCCTGCCTCTCCTCCCTCAGCGCCATGACCCAGCCCGGCCCCTGCTCTTCTTACCCGGAGACCCTGTACCACTGCTTCCCTCAGACCAGCTCCAGCTACTTCCCTTCAACCGGGGCCTCCACAGGGGCAAACTACCAGACTGCACTCAGGTCAGCTTATATTATATGTATTTTTTTCATGAAGTAGAAATAAAATAAAACAAAGAAACATGCATATACGTTGAATACGAAAATTAAATTCCAAATTCAATGTTTAAAGTTAATTTTTTCTGTCAGAAATTTCATTTTTTGGAAAATTGAGCATTATTATAATAATTACAATTAAGCTTAATAGAAACAAGACGCATTTTTTTCCTTTGATGACCTACTTTGAACTTGTATTGAAGACAACGCTTCCTACTGTATTCTTCTTTGATCCTACGGAAAAATAAAATATGATTTGTTCTCATTAAAAAGTCTGAAACTTTATTTTTGCTCCATGTTTCAGGCCTCAGACTCAGAGTCAGTGTCTGGCTTCGGTCCCGTCTCCCTCTCTCGCCTACCATCTCTCTCGGTACCAGAACTTCAGCGACCAGCAGCTGAGTAAAGACGTGTTCTTCCAGCCGTCCTCCAACAGCACCAGCTGCTCTCTGGGTTTCGGCTCTGCGGTTCGGCCCGGCTACTCCTCAGGCTCAGAGGCAGCAGAACCGAGCCTGGACGCTCAGATGCTCGACTCTGCGGAGATCAGCTTTGTGGGTCAGGGCCAGACGTACTCTGCTGCAGGACACAGCGGTAAGGAGGGCATTGTGGGACTTAAAGGTCTCCTATCATGCAAAATGCACTTTCTGATGTCTTTTATACATAAACATGTGTCCCCGGTGTGTCAGGGAACTCACGCAGCGTCAGAAAATAAAACTCTCTCTCTTTTCCTCCGTACCCAACTCTCTAAAAACGGGGCTACAACGGAGCTGATCCAGATTTGCGTCCGATATGACGTAATATCTGAAATGTGGACCCACGGCCCTATCAGAAACGTTGCTATCAGAATAAATGCGCGACGTGTTTTGGACATAATATGGTCTTTGTTTACATTAGCAAGCATTGCTAACACTCAGAGCTAACCTGTACTGGAGAGAGCATGTGTGTAAAGAAGCAGGAAATAAAAAAAGGAACTCACCTTGTGGTAAACCTGAGAGAGAAAAAGCATTTGAGCTCCATACTGTTTCAGAAAAAACGTAAACTAAATGCCAAACTTCCCTCCTGTTGCAGGTTACTATGGGAACAGTTACCTGGACAACCAGCGGATGAGCTCATTGGTGGATCAGCACGTGTCCGTGATCAGCACGGTGGGCAGCCTGCGGGTGTTCCCCTCTGCGTACTCTGACGTCCACGATCCTCTCAACATCCTGGACGAACCCGGGAGGAAAACTACGGGAGCGTACTTCATCGAGACTGAGACCGGAGCAGGTGAGGCTCTATTTCAGGAAACGTAAAGAAATGAAAAGTTATAAATACATTTAATAACCGGAGAAGTAAATAAATACTAATAACAATCATTATTATTATTATAGTAATAGTCCAACTATTATTGATAATAATAAAAAATACTATTAAAAAATACTAATAAATACATTTAATTAGAATAATAATAATAAAGTAATAATATTAATAACAATACTAATAATAACAATAATCATAAGAATTAGTACAAACAATATTAATAATAATAAAAAATACTAATACAAAATAATGGTAAATACATGTAATTAAAAATAAATAAATAATAATAATAAATTACTAATAATAATTCATAAATCTCTAAAAATATCAAAAAGAAAAATAAGAAATGCACAAAATAATCAGAAAAGTAAATAATAATTATAACAATAATAATAATACAAACTAAATATATAATACTAATAGTAAAATAAATTATGACATTATAGTAAAACGTTTAATTTATGATAGATTTGCAAAACACTCAATTAATTAAAGTGAAAATGATCATAAAAGACACTAAAAATATACAAAACACAACATCATGTACACTTTAAAAGCAAAAAGTTGAGTTTTGTTTTGTATATTTTGAGTGTATAATATGTATTTTATTCTGCTTTATAAATGGACATTCATAAATGAATAATCCAACACATCCAACATGCGTTATTATAAATCAAACACCTTGTTAAATACCGTTCTGTTTCCTCGTCCTGCAGATCATTCCCTCCCGTCTTCAGGATCTGCCCCCTGCATGTTTGGAGTCCCGTCTCCGTTCACCTCCCAGGATGCATTGCTCTCTCAGCAGCGCGTGCAGTCATCTTCAGATGTGCAGGACCTGGTGTCGTCGCTGCCTCCCATCAACACCGTCTTCATGGGAGCAGGGGGAGTACAATGACTGCAGGAAACACACACTACCTAACAAAACAACTACTTCTGGATGTTTACAATCAAATGGATCGGCAACATTTAGCACAAATCACAGAAACATAGAGCCTTGTGCACGAAGATATACAAATATGAGATGATATTATTATTTACAGAGAAAAACCTACATGACACCTGCCAATTATTTACATCTCCCACTGCGTTATGAACCAGAAAGAAAGGAGCAATATTTATTTGTATAAAAATGTGGAGTATTAATTTAAAAGCATACACATTATAACAATAGACATGATGATAAAGATATTTATAGCATCTCCTCAAATGTATTTTTCAATCTTTCCATTTTCCCTTGTTCCTATAAGACGCCATTGTTGTAAATAAACCTTTGTTAGTCAGAATGGTGTTCAATCTTTATTGACAAGACGACACAGCTTTACATTCAAAATAGCAGCAAACGTAACACATATTTGTATATTCAAATATCAGTATAGTGTGTCTCTACTTTAAAGAGTCCTCTCCTGCTGATGTTCAGGTGTATATCAGTATGTAGTGTCTCTACTTTAAAGAGTCCTCTCCTGCTGATGTTCAGGTGTACAGTATATTAGTATGTCGTGTCTCTACTTTAAAGAGTCCTCTCCTGCTGATGTTCAGGTGTATATCAGTATGTAGTGTCTCTACTTTAAAGAGTCCTCTCCTGCTGATGTTCAGGTGTATATCAGTATGTAGTGTCTCTACTTTAAAGAGTCCTCTCCTGCTGATGTTCAGGTGTACAGGACTGTCTCAGAAAATTAGAATATTGTGATAAAGTTCTTTATTTTCTGTAATGCAATTAAAAAAACAAAAATGTCATACATTCTGGATTCATTACAAATCAACTGAAATATTGCAAGT
>NW_011362549.1:0-18307 GCF_000735185.1 Notothenia coriiceps
GCCATGTTAAAGGACATCTAATTTCTCTCAATGCACTTCGAGGACCGAGCGTCGAGGAGGCTCTCTGGAGGAGCTATAACCGAGGATACACTGATGGTTCCTCCATGGCTCCTCCGCGGATGCATTTCCGGAAACGGTGAAGGCGTGACGCACGGCCGGACTTATTTCAGCCAATGACAGCTCTGCATGCATTCCCCGGATATTATTTTAGAAACTGCTTTCATCGCGTCGCGATGTTTCCAGAGAGAACAGCTGTGAGGTCCGTGCAGAAAGCAGAGCAGTGTGTATAAGGACGTGAAGTCTACCCATGTGCAGCCTCGAAATTACCCCCAAACCAAGGACGCGGCCTCGGTGGAATTCCAAGTATGCTGGAGATTGGAACAGTCCTTCGGCGGCCCTCGATGACGTAGTATCCTTGAAATATTGGCTTGGAAGCCAGTTTCCTCGCGATTGAAAAACGGCCCATGGGCCTTTCTCATTTCACTAATTTCCCCTCCTCGACTCCTCGAATCCTCTGTCCTCCGGTAGTGACCCGGAAATGGTTTTCGGCGCGCCATGTTGAAGGACATCTCATTTCTCTAAATGCACATCGAGGACCGAGGATTCGAGCGCAGATGCGGCTCTCTGGAGGAGGCTCTCTGGAGGAGCTATAATCGAGGATACACTGATGGGTCCTCCACGGTCTTCCACGGCTCCTCCGTGGATGCATTTCCGACAACAGTGATGTCTAAAAGAGTCGTGACGCACGGCCGGACTTATCTCAGCCATGACAGCTCTGCATGCATCCCCTGGATATTATTTTATTAATATTATGTGAAGCACTAAATGGTTTTAGACAAATATCTACTCTTTGTTTGTAGATATCTACTAAACTTAAGCAATTAAAGAGAGTAATGTAGGCCTGTTATACTGAGTGATATATATTATACACACTGCTCTGCTTTCTGCACGGACCTCAAAGCTGTTCTCTCTAAACATCGCATCGCTTTGTGTGTATGACAACAAAACGAACTGTAGACCTACCTAAAATAATACAGATTTGACTTCACGAGAAACGCAGAATAAAAGCAGAATGCTAATTAAGGATTAACAGGGAAGGTAAAGAAATAGCATAATCAATCATGTTATTGTTGAATAATTAAAGAAACAGACATATTCAAAACTGTTCATTTTACATATGCAGATCAAATTGTGACCACCGCAGGGCAGTGCAGGCTGATGATAAACAGATGCCAACCACTTTCTCTTTATACATGCATGCAAACATAACAAATGCAGACAGAATATCATAACACCAACACCACTGCAGGAGAATAAACATTCATCATCATACACTCACGACAGCACACGTCAATACAATATAAGCATGCTATAACTTCCGATGACGGCATTCAAAACAAAGGTTTAAAATAGAAGCGCAGCTACAATGTGAAGAGCGAGACAGTTGCGGCCTAGGGTTGCGGCCTACAGACACGCATTTCTAAGTTTGAAGCAATGTTTAAAGTGTTAAAATAACAATTGCAAAAAACAGTCAAGTCCTAATAGCCACGGTAAAAACCTCCTTTAATCAATTCCTATAAATAACATTTAAATAAAAATAAAAATTCAAATACATTGTGGGCTAGTAGCCTAAGTTGTGTCCTAAAGTCACCTGAAGGGAGTGAGGAGGATGCTGCTTTATTTGACCAGGCAGTCATTAAAGATGAATTTCACATTTAGTGAGTGATTTCAGAATACATTCACATAGAATGAGGTCTGAAAGCGTACACAAAGGAAGGTTCTGGACCTTTCACTATAAACATTGATCCCGCAACAAGCTGCCACCGCATGTATGACATAAGGGGGAGGACCTGTGAGGCGTTTAACTGTAACACTGTATGTAGACCAGTCCTAAGTGTTTCTAGAAGGCACACTATCTTTAACAATATAATTTCTTACAGTAATACAGTTTCTGAGTGGAACCATTTATGTGTGGAAAATGTTCAGAGGGGTGAGTACATTTGATAATTTACAATATGATTTCTCACAAGTTGTTAGGAAGATTATCCAACCAGCGGGCCCTCACGGGCAATGTTGGAGGGCTCCCATTGGCTAACGACTACGTCAGTCTCGGGCGGCCCATGGTAGGTTGTAGAGCAGGTGAAGTGTTGACTGTGGTTCATAGGGCAACAAACCGCAGCGTACGCCGCCGGGGACATCAATGGTGGAGTACGCGTCTATTCAGGGAAAGGTCTGAGAGGGACCACTACTGGGGCTTACATGGAGAGCTGAAAGTGAATATGAGGCTAACGTCCTTAATTATGTACATATCTCCGGCTCTGCTATTTATTTTGTATGTATATATTGGATTTTGTGAAGCTGCACCTCGCATCAGTCCCTACGATGCGTCGCCTATCTCCAGGAAGCCCGGCTCAGCCTCCGACACCTGGGAGACCTTCTTCACCGACATGCCTCGTTCTGTACCCGAGAGCAGCCTGGCACTCGGGCCTCTAGCCGGCCTCAACCCGCAGCCTGCTATTGTTTCTGCCGGCCCGACCACCATAACCAGTTCTATTTCGAAAACGCTAAACACCTTTCAGCCTCCAACAGCGGACCAGACCACCACTCCTTCTACTGCCGCCCCTGATACTGGAATAATCATAGCCACAAAAGAACATTTAACTGCGCCGATTTCCCGATTAAACGGCGCAGGCAAAAGATCCACCGATGCACAAGCCTCACTTTTCTCTCCGGAGAAAAGGCTGCAGACCATGGTGTCCATGGTTTCCCAGCGCACAGCCAACGATGCCTGGGCAGCAGATAATATTGGCACATCTGTTACCTCAATAGAGAATAGTCAAGGTGAGTAACGTTACCTTTGAATTAAAAAGCAACCAAAACAGTTCAAACTAGATCGTTCAGATTTAAAGGGGAAAAGAAAGAAGCTTTTGGAAATGAAGCGATATAAAAATGAATTGCATGTCTTTTTTGTCGTATTTTGTGTTGGCACATTCATGTTAAGAAAAACGACTCTGTGAATAGAAAGCCATGTATATGTTAGCCTGGTAGTAGTAGCAGCAGGGTGGTCTAACAGGGGTTTTGACGCAGAGAAGGACCGAATAAACCAGATTGCAACAATAGGCAGACTTCTCAGACTGGACGGTGAACCCACTGAAAATCGGGAAATCACCAAATCCCATCGTATCACATTCAAAAAACAATTTATTCTCAAATATTTTCAATGTCTTTGCTGTGTAGCATATTTTATATTCCAGAGGGCCTTTATCATACGATATGTGTTTCAAATATTACAGTGGGCTAGGAAGGGGGGCTGTAGGGGCGCAAGTATGATCCTGTTGTTGTTCCGTCAATGTATCCAAACCGTCCCTGCAGACAGTATCCACGGAGACCGGCGATCCCTTTGTGTTAGGCGTGTTTTATATGGAAGGAGAATCAAAGAAGCTGCCCAGATAGCGGCTGCATCCCCTCTTTTGTTGGTTGCAAGGCAGACGCAGAACAAGGCCCTTTAAACCAAAATGGCCAGGCAGGCCAAGCCATGAATGAGCAATGACTGTGGAGCCCCTCCTCTCACAACTCAGCACCCCAGTCTCCATGTGGATGGATGTGTTGTTCTCCTCCACCTCAGCACCCCAGTCTTCATGTGGATGTGTTGTTCTCCTCCACCTCAGCAGAGCTTCTTTAATGTGTGGCAACGTCTGTGCAAGCATTTCATTATTCAGAATCAGAATACCTTGATTCGTCCCACAGAGGGGAACTTTACATTCTTACAGCATGTAACGAGCCTATAGCTTAATATGAATTAAGAAGCATGCATACAAATCAAAAGATACACACTCAGTACCCGTAACAGTTGTGTTCCCACCTGCTATAAGGGGAAGAAGCTTCCTCTTCCTAAACTACATACAATAGTAGGAGCATTTCCCAAACCATTTCAGAAATTCAAAGCAAATTGATTAACATGTATAAAATCAATGGATGTCTTCCAAAATGCTGTGTACTTAGTTGTAACTCCATAATGCCTCTCAGCCAGAATAAAAAAAACACAACACATCGGTTTTATTTCATATTTTGACTGATATTGGCCCCTCACATCAAGGGTTCATCCAGTCATGTGTTTTACATTGAGCCTTTGTGCTCAATGTGTATAACCTTACTGTCAGCATTGATAGAAGGGGGATTCATTTTTGGTAGTGGGTTCTAATGTTTATGAAGATGAAGGGTCTGATTGATCTCCATAATACTACACAAAATGCACATTGAGTGTCTGGTTAATGATCTCCAGATGTACAATAGAATATTCTAATAGTCAGGTGGGATTTGTGTGAACAGATTTAGATGGTTTTGATCTGGCGCTGATATCCCTCTGAACCCTCTGAACACTTCTGTTTAATGGTTATCTTCTTGTTGGATTTTTGCAATTATGCTGAACACCGATTATTTGCAATCTCTCCTTTGTGAATATTTGATGATCTTATATGTCATAAAACTAAATTTATTTCGGTTTTGGGCTGACAAGCCATTAGAAGACGTTTGGTTTAAGGAAATTATGACGCAATTTTTCCAACCATTGGTTGACCTTTTATAGACCTAGCAAGAAAATAAGGGCCAGATTAATAAATAATGAATACAAAATTGTTGAAGCCCAACTATCGATCGGCATAATTATTTCAGTTTATGTATGTTAAGGTCGTTCAGCAGGTCATTGAGTTGAAATGGTTGCGGGTTTAGCATTCTCTACTAAATCACTCCTCTGTATTGGCTTCATTTAAGCCCTGAGGCCAAAATGCAACCTGCCCCATGACACATGAAACATTTCCCCATACCTTATTGAAAGTGTCACCAGAAACCTCATCACTGTTCATTGTTCTAGTCTAAAGGCTGTCTCATGATAACATCAGAACAACAAAAACGTCACTTGGGGTAACGCCTCGCCGAGCGCCCTGCTATACGTATACTGGCAGGGCAGGGGGCGCGAGGACAGATGTAAGGTGTGTTTTCACATGCTTTCCAGGAGGAACTCTCTAAAGGTTAAACAAGGTTTGATTCCCTAACCAAAATGTAAAGTAGAGCGATTGTTTCTTTGCAGAATAACGCTTCAACCGCTGTTGTTTTCTCTGCAGCAGCACAGACAGGGGTGCTGGGAATTAGGCAAGAGAGGAGTTTTGGGCCACAACCTGTTCTGAACAGCCTGCAGCTGCCTGTGTCTCAATAGCAGTCATGCTTTCACACCACCTCACAGCAGTCAGATAGGAGAGAGCGGAACTCAGTTCCCCCCCTTCCCTCTCGACTACACAGGTCTAGTCCAATATACATCAAACCTTCGGCTTCAAAGATGGCCACATACCCCACACCTACAGGAGGCCTGAATGCAGTGTGGAAGTCGATTCACTGGATATCACATATTCTCAGGCGTGATCGGCGGACAGTGCTCTGGTGGACGTCACTGTAGCAAAGGGCCTGACAGTTTACTGCACAGAGTTGCATAACCACAGGCTTTTCTTAGTTATGTAAAAGTCCAAGCAACAGTCTAAGGGAAGCATCATCTGACTGGGACAGGAATAGAATATAACTCTGTCGCTGCCCGGTCCTCTCCATCTAACTGCTAGCTGAGGTATTGTGTCAAATCCGTGTGTATACCATTCATCATTTCTTTTTTTACTTTGGTCTGGAAGCTCTTATCTGTCTGAGCCCAGAATGGAGACACGTATACTCAGGCATTCAGTCATCACTCACCACACCTAGCCTAAGATCAGATGAATAATAGATGCCACTCCGTACTCTGCGAGGTCATCCACATGTCTGTCGTTATATCTCTGGTTTCTTACAGCCTTTTTCCTAATGCAAACATTCTTAAGGTCTAAGACATTCAACACATATTAATTAACAAAAACTGCCCAAATCTTCAATACGAATGATTTAACTAAAATGTGTTGTAGCATGAAGAATACATTATTAAACTGATATTTAAAAACAATGAATCGTACCAGATGTTATAGATGACTCTGAGAGGTGGATGTTCAGTACGGCTTCTATTTGATCATTCACAACACTACAATAAAGCTCTTTACAAGTGGTGTTCCGCTTCAATGTCACATTCAAACTGTACAGAATCCATCATTGGCAACACAGTTCTGGACTGATTCATCAGGTCTACCATCTTTAGTTTTTTTTAGACTGGCCAAATTAGGCAAATTCCTCTAATACAAAATATGATCTTGTATTATAAAACGGATTTGAGGGCATTGTGGTCTATTTAAATGCTGACTGAAAAAAAATTACCATGAAGTTGTTTATGTTGAATAGCAGAGGTTCCCAAAGTCCTCAGATCTTGTGAAAGGATGTGCCAAACCAAATGTCCCAAGCTTCCCACTGCAGATACAGACAAACACTGTTCCCATGGAAGGGCCTGGAAACAGCCTTGGCTTTCCCCGGGCCTGTGATGTTAGTCCCACATTTCTTGATAGAAGTTGCCCTGCTCTGCAACTCTCTAGCATTGAAATGGTCAGACTCGGCTCTCTCGTTTTGACTTGCCCCTCAACTGTTTTCTGGACCTTGTAACCTTTCAAAATTCCACTCGTTCTGCAATAATTCCAAAACCAACTGCACTATTAATTCATGCTTTTTCATACGTCATAGCAAGTTGTCATGTCCACCCCAATTCTATTTCTAAAATATTTAAATGAATAACAATATTTTGTACATACTGTAATGAGATGTATGTATGTAAGAAATAACCGTGTCAGTAAACAATTATAATAAATCAAATAGTTTTTGGTTTTAAGTTAGAGACTTAGGCCAGGTTTTTCAGTAATAAGCTTTTTTCTACCATTCAGGTGCACACCACTACCAGTACCACCAGTGGTGTGTGTACCGCAGTTTAGGAATCACTACAGCAAAGCCGTTAGAATCAGGCTCATTCTGAAAATGCAGATTTTTTTAATTCCTTGATGGGTGAGAGGGATATGTTAGAGGAAAGGGAATTAGCAACTCTGGTGTTGTACTGGGAAGGGCCGATAGTACAGGAATTCTGTGAATGCATTCTGCAGCTTTAAGTAGCTCAGGGGACGGCTGGGTGCATGATCAGCTCCTGTCTTACTGTTCCTGGGTCTGGTCACACTTGCATGCCCTCCTTCTATGTGACTTCCCTGCACACAGCCCTGAAAAACAGATGTGATGTCACAAATGCAGTGTGTAGAATAACTTGATATTGGGAACATTGATTGATTGATTGCAATATTCTTGTGTCTATGGACTGTTAGTCTGGCACTGTAATATCGTACTTAAGAGAACAGCATAATGAGTTCTCCATTTCCAAACACAGTGCATCACTGTTCCTATTGTGCAAATGTAAACCAGGCAGGAAACAGTAAATGCTGTCTTGAATTCTGCAGAATGTCTAGGCAGAATAAAATAAAGGCTTCAGTTAAAGTAAACTTATTTTCAGATATTATTCTAATGTCAGTACTATATTCTGACAGTTTAAACATCATTATGTCACTGGGAAACAGTACTAAGCTGACCCTGCCTGTCACAGTATATGGCCATACATGTTGAGTTTTTTGAACAATATTATGTATAATATAAATAAGTATATATTGCACATCATTCTGTAGTTATACCACTGCTGGTACATCTCATGCAACATTTTCAAATTTCTTGTCTCTTCCTGTCACTGTGCCCCCCCCCCCCACACCCCCCGTTCATGGCCCAGAGAGTGTGTGTAACTGCAGCAGTGGTGCTGAGGGGGTTCGGGATCCGGACGACTGTGATCACAACACGGGTCAGTGTTCATGCCTGTCGGGCTACACTGGTCTGCAGTGTGAGGACTGTGAGGAGGGGCACTACACCAACGGCACCAGCGGCTGCATGCCCTGCGCCTGCGACTCCTCCGGGGCCGTGAACAGCCTCTGTGACAGGTACGCTCCCTCCTTTCACCTCTGGTAGCCATTACTGGAAATGTGTATACTTACTTTTAATTTGAAAAATAAGGACATGGGTAATATTCTGTGCTGTGTTTCAGGTCACCTCAGCATTTACTTATTGGATTGAATTTGTATTTAGACATTGTTGTTTGTAGCTAAATGTAGTTTTAGTAGTCACTCAAAGGAATAGTTTGGATGTTTTTAGGTAGCTTTGTATGAGGTACTTTTTCCTAATTATTGTATTACCTAGTGTAGATGGGGGTCTGCATGCCCCCTGTTTGGAGTAGTATACTTGAGTTACTTGAGCTGATCAATTTACTGCTGTGGACGGATGGCTATTTTAACCACCTAAAAGAATGGCCCACTCAAAAAAGTATTAATATCAGTTTAATGCGTACACTACGTTATTTTCACCGCTTTGCAGAAGTACAACCCTCTCATGGGGAACTTACAGCCGGTATCTTTGATATTGGCCAAAGACCCCAGACTCCATTGAAAGTAACAGTAATTGTACCCTTCCGAATACAGGGATGCTGTTCTTCCACTGTCTCGATTATTGGACTTATTGCATGCAACTGCACGATTCGACAGATACCTTAATTGTGTATTTGAAAGTGTACAAACATTACTTTTGGCCAGACATGGCCTCTGTAAAATATGCCATGGAACTGCCTATAGTCTGAAGCTTTATGAAGGAGTACTATCTTTAGAAGCAAAAGGGCCGTAGCCTGCCCAAACAGACTGTCTGGTGTGAGTGAGTGTTTGTTATCCCATAAGGACTGAGACAAGATGTTCTGGGCTCAGCTTTGCTCAGACATTATGTTCACCATAACGCCTTAGCCCTGCAGGATCATTGTTGGGAGTGGATGAGACCATCATCTCACAGGCCGCCCTGGAAGCAGCAAAATGTTGAGACCCTGCTAACTCCTTCAATTCTAGAAAACACATGGCATACCTGACATGCAGTTGAGACTCATGAACTGTGACTTGGAAAAGAAGCTGTGTGTGTGGGTTAGGGACCTGGTAAAAATAGCGGCTGCACTTTCTGCCTCTAACCATGAGAAGGAATGCTGCTGCTGGAGTCAATGTGCAATGTGTGGAGGATTGGTTTTGTCATGCCCAGAAGAAGTCACAGTTTAAGCTTAACTAAACTAAATCCTAATTAAGCCCACCAGTTCTTCACTGGAAACACAAAATGTCATTCTGATGTTAGAGGACCTGAGCTGATGTGGGTTTAATGGGATGTAGGTGAAGGTGCAGGAAGACCTCCAAACCTAATACAGTCCTTCTCAGACAGTCTGAGCCCATGCCTGGCCACTGCTAACCCTGTTAGCCTAGCCTAGCCCCCCCAGGAGCTTATCACTGGGTCTTACTATGTTAAGTCAGCTTTCCTACCCCCCAGCATGCCGCTTAAGGTATCTTTTCCATTAAGTAATGAGCAATCTAGCTGAGGAAGAGCGGGTCCGGGCTTTTGTTGTGTCCACTGCTACGGGACACCCAAGGCAATGACAACAGAACCCATTAGATAGTCCTTTGATTTGTTTAGAGCCCACAAGCTGCAGAGAGACACCCTAGTATCTTGATGAAAATGTAACCCAGTGGGTGTTCATTCTGCAAGAGAGATGCACCCTGGGGAGTCAAGCTTGGAGATGTTCATAAAAGAATGTCACAGTCAATGCATGACAACTCATCAAACATGGTTCATTTTCAGGTCCATTTCTCGTCTTGGTCGGACCGAAATCCAGCAAAGATACTGTAGCTTAACTGAGAGCTAAAAATACAATGATCATAAAAAACAGTGCATGACTTGGCCAAAATGGTATGCATGCACAAGAACAAGGTGTATAGAAATCTGTATGTTGCTGCCCTTGTTTGATACTTGTTGTTGGCAAATGATATATCTTCATTTTGTTATGGACAGAGCCAAGCTAGCTGTTTCCGCTTTTTACCCTATCTTTGTATACCGCACAGCCATGAGTGGTTTTTGATCTGACTCTCGATGAAACATCACAGCCTCCCCTCATCTGGGAAAGCTATGCACAACATTTCTGGACCTGGCTGCAGGGATTTGCCCCTGTTCAGCTGCATGAATGAAGTCCGACACAGTTTGGGTTGGGTGGGGTTGAAGTGGCTCTGTGCAGGGGAGTAGACTGTCACTGCACAGAGCCTCTTACTCACTAATATCAATGTCAACTCTATCATTAGGATTCAGGAAAAGCACCAACAATCCCACATGTGATCACACTCAGTGTGAGTGTGAGGAAGTGTTTGCTGTGATGAAGCGCTCCTACAAACACAATATAAGGCTCCGAGCCAGAGCTCCTCACTAAAGGCTCTGAGTGGATGCAAAACAAACATCTGGGTTTATGCTCGGCTGTAGTTTATTTATGTTTTTCATTTAATTATTTATTTGAATAGGGGCAATGCACATTGATGAACACTTTAAAAAAATAATGCTTCAAATGTAAATATGCCGGATTTGAGCTTTGAGCTAATTTCCATCCGTAGTCCCTGACATACAACATTTAAGAACATGACATTTGTATACATAGCAAAAATAAATACATGATATGCAGAAAGAGCAAGAGCAGCATACACAAGTATTTACCACATGGCAATACAATATAGCAGCAACGACATATAAAGTGCAAGACAAGATACAAGAGATACATAAAGTGCAAGAGGAGATACCCCTGTGTTAATGTGCATTTAGCGGTGATTGCACATCTGTTTGTTTCTCAACCATTCTTTGAGTTGACCTTTGAAGCTATTGAGACTGGGACAATCCCGTATCTCAGTTGGGAGGCTATTCCAGAAAGAGCTGCCTTTAATGGAGAGGACATTTTGTCCAAAAGTGGTCCGTCTGCGGTGGACTTCACAGTCTCCTCTGGTTTCTGACCTAGTGCAGCGTCCAGTGTGTTTTTTGTTGATGAATTCCCCTAAGGGGGGGGGGGCAGTCCATGTAAACATTTATAAAGAAATGGCGTGACGCCGCCTCTGCTGTCCTGATAGAAACGATGCATTTTTGATCCGTGGTTGTGTTGGCCAAATGTAGACAGCATGACATCACAGGGAGATATTTCCAGCAGCTAGGTCTGATAATAGAATACTTATTTTCAGCTTGTTCAAACATCAATGTAAACGTCAGAAATCTAAATAAAAATATTTCCATATGTCATTAAGCACAAAATAGAAATTCCCTGTGCAAGATCATTTTGACTCTTAAAACACTATAGTATAGTGTTTTAAGAGGACACAGACCATGATATACAGCTTCCCTATGGACAAATATCAAAGGCATTCATTTAGTTTGGCAGTCCATAATGTGTTAAAGTGTTGCTAAATGTAGCTGTGCCTATATCTGCTCGATACTCTTTAATTGACATTATTCCGGCTGATGAAAGCATGATATACGAGTGGATGGAATCCTGTTTCACTCAGCATTTACAGATTTGAGTGTGATGGGTTTATGATAGAAATACAGAACAAAGCATGGCCAGATTATGCTAGTTAATACTAGTTATTATATGTTGCCTGACTACTTTGGAAGTCAGAAGTACAGTATTGTAAAATATGGGGTTAAATATGGGGATAACGGCTAAAATATTTAGACTGTGTATGAAACGCAGCAACAAAATTATACATGCTTCTTTTTAAATATGCCACTATACTTTTTTTTTAAGAATGGATATTGGGTTAATTCAGCAGTCTGAAATGATGTAGTACGGTGATCAACATTTCCGGTGAGGGCGAAGCAGCCGAGTGTGCTGTCTGGAGTATCCAGTTGGAGACACGGCGTGAATTTAAGGCACAGTGATGCTATGAGCTAAAGGCTAACCCTAGCATGCTATCATGTTAACATTGACGATATTATGATGCTGATGTTTCAAGAATGTTAAACATATTCCTCATCTTTAATTAGTGTGATAACATGTTAACATATGCTAAGTAGCACCAAAAGTACAGCTGAGGCTGATGGTATTTTTTTTGCGATAAAGTGATGAGGGTTCATCCGCTGGGGACAGAAGACTCCCTGGTATCCAGTAGCCTACCATTCAAGTTTTTCAAACCAAAAATGATACATTTACATATGTTGTTTTTTCATTAAATGAAGTCTGTAACGTCATCCTTATTCAATGTTTTGATTTCCCCCTCCTTTACGCTCTGTGGTGTTCTATCTGCAGTCTTTCTGCAAACGATGTCTTTTTAAAAAGACACTCAATGTTCAATATGTTGTGTATGGTCATGCCGATATTTGACAGAAGAGCTGTTTAAACCACTTTGGTCCGTCATAACATTTCAGTCAGAACTGAATTGGGGTGAGCTCCTGTGGGCTTATTTTTACAATACTCTATGTATGGCGCCATGGCTGTAATGAAATATTGATTTTGCATGTGTCACTGCAGTGGATGCATTATTGCCATCCGTGTATTTTTACTCTGCATTGGTCGCAGTATCTGATACTATTATTTGATTTGCTCAACAGATATACCGTATGAGGGCACAATTCTTACCCTGTCGTTTAACCTTCCTTTTTTTGTTATCATTCTAAAAAAGAAGAAATGCTCCAGATCTGGTTTGGAGCATGTATATCAAGTTGCTTGTACACTGGAATTGTTATTTTTGGCTGAAATATCTGTAAAATAATTACAGGGGATAACACACATTGCATGCTAAGCAGCTTCCAGAAACTTGTTTTCAGTGGTAAACCAAGATATAAAGTATCAGCACCTGTTAACATCCATGTTTTGGAAAGACGTCAGTCAACATAATTTACGACCCTAATAAAAAACAAATACACAAAATCCTCTATTTGCATAAAGTAACGCCGGTGTGTGCCTACAGCAAGAGGGAGAGAAAACACTTTTTTAACAACTTTATTGTTCTAAAAAAGCTTATTTCGACTAAGGCAGAATATTTGGTTGGATAAAAAGATGTTGTGAATTTTGTAAATGATTACATCCATACAAGTCTGAAACAATCCTTCCAGAGGGAGGGGGGCTGCTGCAAAGGCCCTGTCCCCCCAGGTCCAGAGCTTGGTCCTGATGGGCTGCAGTGGGTAAGCGTCAGCAGACCTGAGGAGACGGGTGGGGGTGTGTGGTTTGATGAGGTCACTGAGGTGGGGGGGCAAGGTTGTTGAGGGCAAAAAGTAATAGTTTAAAGTCAATGCGGTGGGGGGAGCCTGTGGAGGTGGTGGAGGATGGGGGTGATGTGGTCGGAGCGTCGGGTGGAGGCAGTGACCCCTGGATCTATTTGTTGGCTCTCAGCTGCTCTGTCAGTGAATGGATCTGCATCTCTAACTTTGTATCAGAACGTTGGCTTGGTTAGGTTTGTTACAACTCCATCGCCAACCAAAGCCACTGACTCTTGGGTGGATTTGTGGGCATTATGCTCACAAAAAAACAACTTGAACAACTTGATGGAACTAGTGTTTTTTTCCCTTTTGTTTGAGTTAGCAGTCTCCAGTCTTTGAGCTAAGCTTAGTTTGGAGATAGAGCCGACACATCTATCATTTCATTTTTCAATAATTTCAGGTTACACTGCCAACACAGAAATAAATTCCTTTAAGCGGCGAACTCCAAAACTATCATTTTTCACAATCTTTTGGATTTTTAGATTTTCTTTGTAGTTTCTAATTGAATGTTTTAGTAACCCATTAGCATTTTTAAATCATCTCAAACCTGAGTGGCACTAACCCTTTTACATGCACTATATTTGATGTTTCCCCAAACATTATACCATGACAGTTAACAAGCTACACGGCATTCCGATTTCACCTGACTACATGAGTAGGAATGTCTCTGAATATCTGGACGTGTCCATGCTTGTGTTGAGGAGGAGGATCATGCTCTGTTGACGTGCCACCCTTTCACACCCAGCAATGCAACTAAACCTGCTGAGTGTAGCAGACACTCACCTCTTGGTCATTAAAGTGGTGACCACTTCTTGTTGCTCAGATGATGCCTGCTGTCTGCTCTCGTCCACTCGGTGCAGCCGACAGGCAGCAGAATGGGGTTAAGCTTCATCGCTCATGTCACAGTGACCTACTTAGCATCTGACACAGAGTGCCAGGCCAGTGAAATCACACCAAAACAATAAAAGCCACACCCCAGCCCAAGACGGCACAGATGACCACCAGCATTACTGACTACCGGGGCAGGACAGTGTAGTATAATCACAATCAAAACTCCTTTATTTGTCACTGTCATTTTGATTACTCTACTACATATTTTCTTCATTACTTTATTCATTATTTGTGAACAAATTCTTATCTCCCAAAACCCAACTTGAGACCCAAAGACCTTTAGATAATTCACGAAACATCAAGAGGAACAGCACATCCTGAAAATGGATGCATAGAACTAGGTTCATCTGTTTTTGTTTTGGGGGAAAATGACTTATAAAAGCTCTAATATTACTCTTTATCCTATCTAATCTTATTAATATCTAATATTTAATCTCTTGAGTATATTGGTGGATTAAGAACATTAAGCAGGACTGTGTTATGGTGACATTGGACTGAAGTTTCTTGATTTGTAGCACATTTAATTTGCTGTATAGATAATTCTCCAACCGTTTCTTATTTGAGATTCATCTGATCCTGAATAAATGTGCAGAAGACGCATTAACACTTGGGTCGAATTGTGTTTTCTTTTCTTTTACAAAACAGGTTTTCACAATACAATGTAGATTGTAGCCTCTTGACACAATACACACATAGAACATACTGTATATACCAATACAAAAAAGATTTACATATACTTATGTACATATATAACTAAACATGTTTAAAAAGAAAGTATTCTACAGGTTGTGCAATATCATTGTATTTGTATTATAGTGCAATACTTTGGTTTAGTGAGAGTGAAGGAAATGCAAAAGGCCAGTCTATCAAATATTACATATATATATTTAGTATTTTAATATCCAAACAAATGTTGCAATGGGATTACTTAAACCCAATGTGTCCTTTTTTCTTACTCTAGTTACTAGAGTATGGGGTGGGAAACTCATTTCAGTTAAGGGGCCACATACTGCCCACTTTGATCTAAAGTGGGCCGGACCAGTAACATCATAGCATAATAACCCACAGGCCCTACATAACGACAATATTTCTGTTTAAGTGCAAATAAGTAGCTACAAGTACATTCGGAAAATGTCCACATGTAATGAGACGCAAAACGTTATGAACAAACTGAAATGTACTGTATTAAGACAAACAAGTGCAATTTCAAGTGCTACACACATGTTCTTTACAACAGATCACAGTTTCCACCTGAACTGACTCACCACAAAATACAAATAAAAACGTGGGAGCTATTAAGTGAGGAGTTTGAGTTACCTCCCTTGCCTTGAAAATATAGAATTTTTATATTGGCAGTGCAGCCACAGTGTCACATCAAATCAAACTATTTTTTGCCTAATGAAGCTGCTGATTGACATTATAATACACAATGTTCAGTGACAGAATAATATAACATTTTCAAATATTTCAGTAGGTTCTTATTTTCACAGAACTGAGGTCACAGAACTGATTAATTTGCTCCTGAAACTTGACATCTTTTAGCCCTCACAAGGGCATCAATATCAAGCTTAAAATCCTGACTATCAGCCAATTTAATTATTTCATTCAGGCACTTGTGTGTGAGTCTTGAGCGGAGCTTTGTATTAGTAATGTTAATTACAGAGAAAACCTGTTCACAAAGGTAGGTGGTCCCAAACATGCTCAAAACCTTTGCTGCCAGGGCTGTCAATTTGGGGTATCCTGGCAAAAGATACCGATAAAATGTGCCCAAGTCCAACGAGGCAAATTTGTCCTTTAAATCCTGATCACATTGTAAGTCGATTATCTCAAGTTGTATGTCGATGGGCAGATCTGCAGCCTTAACTGCAAATGGCGAGCGAAAAACTGCAAACTCTGTCTCAAGCTCACCAAAGACCTGAAACCGCCGCTCAAACTCCCGCAGCAATTCCGTAATTTTGTCTTTGTACCGTCTCATGTCAGCAGTAACTCATATGCACATTTCTTAGATGAGGGAAATGAGCAGGGTCACCACTTGACAGCTGTGTCTCCCACAAAGCCAGCTTCAACTTAAATGCGCGTATGCTGTCATAATATTCTGTGACAACTTTTTTGCGACCTTGCATCGTTATGTTCAGATTATTTGGGTGCTCTGAAATGTCCACCATAAATGCAAGGTCCTGCAGCCATTCTGGGTTTTTTAATTCATACACTGGCTTACCCTTTTTCTCCATGAACAAAATAGCAGTTTTTTTCCCTCCTCTCATAGCCTACTTAGCAAAGCCCTTCAGCTCCGTGGGCCAAGCTGAAATGCCTCCCGGGCCGGATCCGGCCCGCGGGCCGTATGTTTGCCATCCCTAGTAGAATTGTATATCTTTTGTTGTCATTGATGCTGATGAATATTACTAACTGACAGTGTGATCTCATGACTTGCACCGCCAACAATATTGACTTTTGAGGATGCAATTCTTTTCAGTTTTTAGATTATGATGACATTTTGAAATCCAGCACTTTTTCTCACTCTCTGTGTGACCGTTGGAAATTGTCTCTCTGACTCCACAGCATTAGGGTCATGATGCCGCATGCACATATTTGTTGTTATTGTTGTGTGTATGTGTGTGTGTGTGTGTGTTCAGCTAGAAGAAAGACTGTTGATCTCCCAGCCTTATTTCTAGCAGTGCCCACGCCCCCCTAAGCATGGCCCCGGGCCCCTTCGTTTGCATTAAGTGCAGTTGTTTTAACAAAGCCCGGATTGTATGAAGACCCACGCACACGCTCATGGAAAGTGCTCCCAGTCACTTGTGATTTACTTCAATTGTTTTGAAGTTATTGTCCTCAGATTAAATTTCTGAGTCCATTGTCTGGGTTGGAGGGCTGGTCAGGCTTTATTTAGCGTTGCACTTTTCCTAGGAAATGACCTTGAGTGTGGGCGGGATCTGAGAGCCATGGATGATTTCGCACTGGGAAGAAATAAAGCCTCTCCCTATTCCCTACACAGCTACGAAGGATGCTGAGAGCGCAGATCCAAACAGGAAAAGACACCAAGTTATTTATGTGTGTATTATTGCAGAAGAGCTAAAATGTAATTGGATTTAACTGCTGGAGCATTATCCACTGATATTTTCTTAGCTGATACCAATCATACTGTTATGTAAAACACATGAAGCCTATACAAAAAGTCTGATTCCTTGGTTCTGGTTCTATTCATAGATCGACTGATACTGGATTTATTTGAATGATTGTGTGCTGAAATCACTGGAGCTGCTAATTAATGGTGGAGTGGCTTTGATTGGGTAAAGTAGCAGTGAGACAGATGGTTCATTTCACAGGATGTTCAGTGTCTATCAGCTGCTATTGCTATTGGGGAAATTGCACAGCTTATTTTCATAATTACAATTGTGAGGAGTATATATTGTGTGTTGGAGTCTGGCTCCACTCCGTCTGCATTTCCACTCGGCAACTCTATCTGATTTGTTTCAGATGCATGCTGTTGGTAAAGGATTCTATTTGGGGTGGTTTTGGCGCAGTGGTTAGAGCGTTGGTCATCAGATCAAGGGGCGTTGGTGAACTCCTAGTTCGAATCCCGCCTCGGCCGCCACTGCGTCAGGCCGTTGTGTCCTTTACCCGCATTTGCTCCTGTCCACAGTAATGACTCTTACATGTCTAATATGTGTAATGTGTATTTGTAAAGCGCTTTGAGCACCTGTAATAAAAAATGTAATCCATTATTATTATTATTATTATTATTATTATTTTTTGTCTGCTAAAAGTAATTTAAATAAAAAATGCACCTTGTAGTTTTGTATTATCTAATATATAGAACTGTACAATGTATTTTAAAATGTAGAACTATTGTAATATAATTTAATTATTAATTATTGCTTCGATCAGCAAATACTACATTTGTGTGTCAGCAGCAACAATTTCAGAGATGAATATCTCTAAATAAGCCCAAACTATGAATAGTGTTTTTATATTGTGTGCTGCTGGACACGAGCAGCACATACATATGCCCAACATGTTGGGGGAGAACGATATGAGTGTGCTTCCCACATGCTTCATACCTGGAACAGGTTATAGAAAGCAGATGGGTGATTGGAGAACCTGTGGGAAGTCAAGTGTGGAATCACCATGACAGTCTGGACATCAGCTGCCATGATGGCATTCCAAAAGCAAACACACCTTGGTCTCAGGATCATGGACAGACCATGTATGTCCATGGTCAGACCATGGTCAGACCATGGACATTAACCATGGACATACGTGATCTGTCCGTGATATTGTCCATGGTTGACCATGGTCTGACCATGGACGTTAAATGGCACCATGGATGAATCATGGAAACCCACGGCCAAGTGAAACA
>NW_011362550.1:0-5609 GCF_000735185.1 Notothenia coriiceps
GAAACACTCTCTTCGCTAGCGCTGTAGCAAGCTAACTTTTGAGCGAGAGCACTCAGTTAGCTGGGGATTGAACAGTATCCAACTGTGTGCCAGGAGAGGGGAGCGGAAACACTCTCTTCACTAGCACTGTACCGAGCTAACTTCTGAGCGAGAGCACTCAGTTAGCTGAGGGATTGAACAGTAACCGATTGTGTGTCAGGAGAGGGGAGCGGAAACACTCTCTTCACTGGCGCTGTAGTAAGCTAACCTTTGAGCGAAAGCACTCAGTTAACTGGGGGTTTAAACAGGTAAGAACACAATTATGTAAAGCGAGAGGGGAGCGAAGACGCTCTTGTCACTGGTACAGCCGCAATTTAGCTTGAGCGAGGACGCTCGGCTAACTTGCACAATTAGCACAAAATGATAGCGATCTCACCGGATGACGTGCAGGAGCGTCCGCTTTTAGCCGATCCGGCTCCTGGGGTCCGAGCGTTGAACACCGCGGTCCCCTCCTTAGGGAGGCGACGGCCCGTCGCAGCCTTTGGAGGGCGAGCGTCTTTCAGCCCGCAGCTCCGATCGAGGCGATCGCAAGGCTACCGGTAGCGATGAGCTAAGTCAAACTTCCCAAAAGCTTCGTTTTGGGTTCTACTCAAAAAGTAGTTACCGACGCAGCGAGAAGATGAAAAGGACTGAACTCGTTGACAACACCGGAACTTATGCCTTCCGGGGTCATACGAGGTCACACGTGACTTTGTTGATATAAATATTCGACCAACGCATGTGCGAGACAGAAGATATTCAGTGCTAAAGCACCGCCACTGGCGGTCAGTAAGGATGAAATAAAAACGCCACTGGATATATAGATGGATCAAATGAGCCTAAGGGTGAAAGGACTGGTTAGCTTTTGTTGTGACAGATTTAGGGATAAGCAATAAGAGAACAACAGCAGACAAGTACACATTGTCAATGAATTGCAGTGGATAGAGCAAAATCTGATTATAAGGCATAGTTTGTTCAGATTCATTATTAGCATCGGTATCATTGAAGTCCGTGTCATGCTCTTTGAAGTCTATGAATGACTAAACAGACTACATCATAAAAAGAGAGATTGGTTAGGTTTGTGTTGATCCCAGCTCAAAGAGACATTGAGGGGAAATACATGGATGACTCTTTAGCTAAACACGCTCTAAAATAATTATGGAAATAACTTTCAGGAAAGATGAAGCTAAAGCAGTTATAGTGAAAAATATCATGGCTGCATGGCAAAAGCTAAAGACGGTAGGCCTATTTATATAAAATACTGCAAAAAGTTCATGTCACAATAATTTATTTTGTTATTATTTCTTTTTATTGTTTCATGCTAAGATCTCTGGTCCACACTCTAGCGTGTGGTGTTGATGCACCTAAAATGAAAGGTTTCCACCCGCCATTAAACTAAAAGAAGAAGAAGAGTGATTGGACACCCGGAAGGTATATGTTTTATTACCAGAAAATAAAAGGACGTAAAGCCATCGTTCCTCGTATGTTTGATGGAAAATAAACTGGAACACCGCACCTTTTTATGTTGTTTTCACATAAGCCTACGTCAAATTGAAGGAACCCTGGCTAAGGTTTCAACAGAAGGGTTGGTTGACTCCATTCTTTTACATTTTATGATTAACATCAAATCATAAAGTTTAAAAATAGATCTCTACAACTACATGGCTTGATAAAAAGCCACAGTAGCTAAAGAAAAAATGAATCCTTGTGACATCAGTTGCAGTCAGTAGATGCAGCTGGTTAGCCCAAACATTAACAAAATTTTTTAAAGCAGCACTTTAGAATAGGCCATGTGTTAGGGCGGCTATGGCTCAGGAGGTACAGTGGTTGTCCTCCAATCAAAGAGTATTCAAATCTCTGTAGTCAACATGCCTGTACATGCATTATATTATAAATGCAGTCTATATTCTATATATGTGTGTATTTAACAGAATCGGGGCACCTGCTATAACAATAAAGCAGTCTCTTTGAAATGATAAAGCTAGCACAGCTTCAAACCTGCCCAGACCTGAGCAGATGGAGACTTTTCAGCTGCTGACTCTGTGCCAATGAGATGTAAAAAGAAAAACATGTGGCTGTATTCGAACTCAATTCTCTGCCATTTGTTAAGCATGGGGAATATGTGAACATTTAAATACAGTTTTACATTATGGAGGACTGCAGGATATATATAAAAGCTTCTGCTTCAGCTTGTGAAATGTTCCTGGGAGACGTTACAGTAATCACTGCCAGATAGGAGAGTCTTTCAAACCTTCATTCACTGTCAGTAAACGCTGAAAATAAAGCATAGGTGGGGAAGGCAGCTGACAAACTAATTCCTTCATAATTCCGCTTGATACATTTGCAAAAAACAAGCATTTTTATCAATTTTAGACAGCTCATTCAATATATTTTCAATTGTGACAAGGGGGGGCTGTCCTAAGGTGATATCTTGTACCTGAACTGACAGAAAAGCTGTGAGCTGATGGCTGTGAAGACTAAAGAAAGCTGAGTGTTCTTGAAGATGCCTCAACATATCCTGGTGGCTGTTTGAAAGGATCCACTTGCCCATTACACCCAATGGTTATTGACTGAAACAGGAGACTTATCCCTTAGATAAGTCTAAATAAATAATAGACGTTCAATTATGCCTAATTACGCCAAACTATTGACTAGTGAATATAAAAACCCTTGACTTGCATCTTTATCGTGAGCCACATCACTGTGTTCTCATGGGAGCAGCCTGCAGGCCTTCTGCTTCAACCAGAACAACATGGCCTCCGGCTGAATCCAGGAGAAGTATCAGGAACTAATTTTGCTTCATAAACAGCAACGCAAGCAAAGTAATACACCATATTTTGACTGTTTGGGATACTCTCTGTTTTCATCTAAATGTAGGAACACATCTCACAGAATTTCCAGAAATGAACAACACAATGGAATGGAGGCCTGTTTTAATCCCTTAATGTTGTGCAAATATCAGTACACTATGAACTGATCAAAACACTTTGATGGGAAAAAGGCATCTATGTTTTGATATATTGAATGTGTTACAGTTTCTACACAAATCAGTTTTTTCCTCTTCGGTGAAAGCTTTATTTGATATTGTCAATTGCCATCAATACCACATTTATTTGGTAAGCCTATGTACATGGCATTTTGTTGTTTTGGATAAATCTACCTTTTCATATCAGCCAAGTGTGAAAATATATTGACTTATATTTATACTTGACAAAAAATATATAATATATAAATCGAAAATGACATTCTTCAATAGTACTCGACAGACGTGGGAAGTAACTAAGTAGATTTACTCAAGTACTGTACTTAAAGGTGGGGTAGGTAAGTTTGAGAAACCGGCTCTAGATACAGTTTTTTTTATATTCCATGGAATGCTCTTAACATCCCGATAGCAATGAATATCTTAAGTGCTTTGACATAAAATCCATAAAAAAATGTCATCTGTGGAAGCCGTAGTACTGTAAAAAGCACAACCAATCATTTGAGCCGGCCCGGCTAAAGTAACTGGATGGCCTACCTGCCTGTCAGCCTTCCATCTGTGCACAAACTTATCTCGTGCCCTCATGTGTCATGTGCGTGTTCGTGTGTGTTGGAGGAGGGGCTCTGTATTTTTTCCGGCTGTGTATTTTCAAATTCTAGCGCACTCGAGCTGGTTTCTTCAAAATGACCTACCCCACCTTTAAGTACACATTTGGGATACTTGTACCTTACAAACTGTTCTTCCCCTAAGTAAAAGCTTTATTTGATATTGTTAATTTCCATCAATAGGCCAGGATTTATTTGCTAAGCCTATGTACATGGCATGTTGTTGTTTTGGATAAATCTACACCGCTTGCTTGGTAATATTCAAATAAGGGGCTTAGATGCCTTTTAAAGTCAAACCATAAAAAACAGGCATGAAGCAATTAAATCCAAAAGGACATTTTTTAAATTGACCAAAGTTTAATAATCCCTAGAAAAGATAGTCCCATTCAACCCTTTAAAATAAAAAATACATTGAAATTGAAGAGACTTATAGGCGTACTACAAAGAAGTGGGTATTTGACTCATTTTAAGAGGAATATTTGCAAGGTAAGAGTTTGGGAAACTAAATTGAAAGATTTCTGTTGAGAACAATTTTGTTCAGATACACCACAGGAAGCACATTCAGGAGATGCCTGAGGCTTTTTAGTAGGAAGGTTTTGAAAAATAAAAGAATCTTGACTTGCTCTGGTGAAAAGATGGTGATTGTCATTGAACAGAACATTGATATATCAAATAGTACGCAACAGACGTTTTCACAGCAGTTCGCCTTGGCAATCGTTTCAGTAGTTGTTGATATTTTGACTGTGCACCAAACTGTTGGATGGTCTGACAGACATGCCATCCCCAGGCCTGGTTTCCTCTTTACAAAGAGCCCCATGTATGAATGTACGCTTACAATATGTAGAGCAGTTCATTCAATCTACTAAAAAGTCTGAGCCCTTTTTTCGCTTGTATTCATCTTCATGCGGTTTAATAACAAAGGCACAGCACAAACTCAGCTTGATTTGTTTAATATGAGCATTATCCCTGCCAACAGTTTCCAGTAAGGATGTATGTGCAGCTCAGTCAGCGATCTTGGTCTTTAAATAGAGCTGCTGGAAAACAGCAGGGTAAAATGAAGTGACCTTTGAATGATATTTTTGTCTGCACTATCATTATTTTCAGTAAATGGTGCAGAAAGCCCTGCATTACCTTGTCATGTTTGACATAGCTGGTTGTGTGCTAGTTGAAGCCACAGCAACTGGAGAAAGAGCTGCATAAAATGACAAGAGGCGCTTTCACAACGCAGTACTTTTCCCACAAAGGTTAATCAGAACTTAGTTCATCAGAACTCTTTAGTTCTGATGAACTAAGTACAGATCGCGTTCACACCGGAATAAGTCCCAGAGGGAGGATCCGGCAAATGAAGCCGCTGACGTCACTTCTTCTTCTTCTGCTTTGGGTTTACTGGCAGTCCTCAAACAACTTCACGGCGTATACTGCCGCCCAAAATCCCCGGCCGGAAGTCCCCGGAGTTGGGGACTGGCTTCAGTAGAAGCTGCTGGGACTCCCAGCAGCTTCTACTGAAGCCTTCCGAATAAACGGCCAGAACGCCGACACCTCCTCATCTCCACCGCTCCCATGTTTTATTTTGTGTTGTCATAAGTTAGTCTCTCTGCGTTTCTGCGCTGGGCTAATGCTAATAATGATAATAAAATGGCGGCTTCACAAACGTTTTTGGGAGTTTGACGGGGCGTGGTTTGCATTCCTCCCAGCCAATCAGACACAGGAACCTTTTTCTCACACGAAAGTCCCTGCTCTCTAGCAGGGACTGAAAAGGGGGTAAAAAAGGTTCAGATGAACTAATTTTAGTTCCGGCTCTTTTTGGTGTGAACGCGACATTTCGGAACTATATCAGAACTAAAGTGGGAAAAGTACTGCGGTGTGAACGCGCCTAAGCCTCTCTCTCTCTCTCTTTCTGTCCCGACTTGATTTGAAAGCATGACAAGTACAAAGACGCCTCTCTTTCCTTTTAGTTGTTTCCTCGTCTATCCACCCAGTTCAGTGAATTTCTTCAGCGATAACTG
>NW_011362551.1:0-3619 GCF_000735185.1 Notothenia coriiceps
CAGTGCGTAGGATTGACGTGGGAAGGTTGCTTACGTAGTAGAAATCCGAAAAATAGGTACAGACATTTTCCGCCACTTTCCGATTCACCATATATTCGCGTACGGCACTTCCTACGCCGGTTTCCCTTTTATAAAAACAGACAAAGTGTGCAATCCAGTGAATGTTAATCTAACTGGGTTTTGAGAGATATCTCTTTTTCTTCTCTCAATTATTTTATTTATTTTGTGCACTCTAATCAATATTAATCCAACTATTGTTCGTTTATACATTTTAAGAATGGCGTTTATCTTTTTTGAGAATGAGTTCTTATTTGATTTTATTTATTTGGGTCTACAACAGATGATACACATGTGTGTGTCAGTAAATGTGTACTAACAGAGGCGGGGGTATGTGTGGAAACAACGGGGACAGAGCTGCTGTCAGACGATCAGCTGTGCAGCGTCATCACAAACGGACGTCGCTTCACGTGACGCTCCGGAGGAAAGGACGTCCCATTGCTCTTAAAACTCATTTCCCTGCTTCTCGTGGTTTCCTTGCGTCCCTCCATGCTTCCTTGGTGGGAGGGACTAGACGCAGGGAAACCACGCAAGTGAGGGACGCAAGGAATCCATTTAACCAAAGTGAGACGGGCCCATCTCATCAGGTTTGAAGCTTTGTGATTGGATGTTTGGATGCTGAAATGCACCCTGGGAGTTTTAGTTGACTTTGGTATTTTGTACCTTTTAAAACAAATTAAAAGGGTGTATTTAATCAAGAATATGCAATAAGAATATAAAGTAAATAAGGATATTTATATAAACATGAAGCTTTGTGATGGACGTTTCCTTGCTGCAATGCACCCTGGGAGTTGTAGTTGAACCAAAAATGCCCAAGATGCATGTTATTTTTGTCTCTTTTTACTCTCCTTATCACTTATTGTTTTCAGATATCCCATTTTTCTTGTTGTAGTCTTTTATTCCCTTCTGTCTTCTCTTTTTATATTTCCTCACATCTTGTAGTTCTCCACTTCCTGTCTCCCTGCCCTCTCGTTGCTCACTTCCTGTCTCTCTCTCTCTCTCTCATCAAGTTTTTTACGACTTTAATTCCTCGCCGTGTTCCTGTCATGTCTTCTGGCCCAAAGCCCGGCTCAGATTTCCAGACAAATATGGTTTTAATATTGTTATCGCTGGAGGTGCGCTTGATTTATTCCAGCTGAAACCTGAACAGCTGACCTCAGATCGGATAAATCAGACTCTAACCAGCTAGCTTAGCATTTAGCACACCACCATCTCTGGTTTCATTTATCCTACACTATTATTATTATTACATTTTGATGGCTCTTAGTTTTCATGAGGTTTTTGGCAAACATTGATTTAATCTTTTAGATACATTTGTCTAGTTTTAAAAATATTTTTTTGTTTTACTTTTTGTACACTAACAGTACAACATGTCATGTAAATCATGAGAGAAATTACTCAATTAAACCCCCAACCCTTGCCTTGCTCAAAGGAATGTAACCCCACTTGTCTCTGTAATTCAACCTGTAGTCCCTGGAGTGTTAATGCCTGGCTTTTGCCCCAGATGAGCTGGATACAAACTCAAAGGAATTAAACCCCGAACCTCAGCGTCTAACTCAGTGAACTTCTCATTGGCACGAGTCTACGCTGCTCTTTTCTCACACTCACTTTTATGTTTGCTGGCTTTACTGCAACTTGTTCGTACACTTTCTCCACTTTCTGCTTGTAACGCAGTGTTTTTGTCACTTTGAAGAACCCTTCTCTGGAGAGCAGTAACCTTTATTAGGGTCTGGAAACTGTCAAATAAAACAGAAACTTTATAAAAACGCTCGCCAAACGACATCAGTCTGCAGCTAACTCCCACTCGCATTCAAGAGGACCTCACTTTCCTTTAGGCTCAGGAACATGGGGGCGTCCATGTTTGTTTTGGTCAGGAAAGACGTGATCTTTGGCGTCCATATTGGTTTTGGGACAAGACCACCTAGCACTTGTTTGTTTTGGTCTAATAACACATGACAGTCGGAGTCTGTTTACATTTTCAGGAAATGTTTGTTTTGGTTTTTCTCTATTAGTTCTATTTGTTTGTTTATCTATTTCATCAATTTTCTGGTTGTAATGCAGTGTTTTTGTCCCTTTTTTTTAAATTCTGTTTCCTCGTTTGGACAGCAGTTCTACAAATAACCTTTACTCGTGTCAGGAAACTGTCAAATAAAAACGCTCGCCAAGCGACGTCAGACTGCAGCTCACTCCCACTCGAGGGTCAAGAGGACCTCACTGTGGCTCCTGGGACCACTTTCTCCATACGTAGACCAACAGATATATTTAATAGAGAAGATTAACTGAAATACTTAACGTCAGATTTTGTCCGTATTTATCCGGCGTGGCAGTATTTCCGTCTCTTGTAAGAGGGATGGATGCGTTGTTGGGAAAGTTCCTGAGTTCAGGGGAATAATCCTCATTAATCCTGACTCTATAAATCTACGAGAGGACGGACAGATATGAAGAGAGGTGGAAAACCTTCAAAATGCTTTATAGCTTTATCTTTTATAAAGCCGCGAAATACCCGACAACAAGCCATTGAGTCTTTTTGGTTATAACTGGTCGACTGTAGACAACGTCACGCCAAATTATCATAAATCTCCAAATATAGCCCTAAACGGTCATTTCTGGAGATGTGCTGCTTTTCTGTGTTTTATATCATATTAATGATATCTTTTTGTTTTCAACATTTTGGTGATATATGAGAATATGCCCCCTAACCCTAACCCTAACCCTTTAGATAAAAATCTACCTGCACTTAATCTGCTTTTACTGAATACAGTTTATTTAACTCACAAACGCTCCTCAAAAAAGACTCAACTAAAAAGTGACGGAGACAAACTGATCTGAGCATCTTCGGTCTTTCCAGTAAAAACACGTACGTTAGTTACTCCAACATCCGATGAAAGTAATGAGTTTTCAGTGAATGTGTAACAAAAATCCTCATTTTAAAGGAAATAGCTACATTTTTATAATTATCATGTTTTTTTAAATAACTTACAAAATCCTGTAAAATTAAAGATATGAACTATAAATTATTTTTGACAAAAACAACAAATAACATTTTTTCTAAAGTAAATGTACTACCGGTATATAATATTTACAGTGTTTTTGCACTTTCAGAAAATACATGCAGGTAAGACGAAAAATAAAGATTATTATCTGTAATTAAATATGCAACTCGTAATATAAAAGTGTATTACTATTATAAGATTTTTTTTTTTAATTTTAAGGTAAACATAAAATATAAAATTGAATACTGTTTGACAAACTGGTCGTTTGCTTGTGCCACAAGAGGGCTATCCAGGTGTTCCTTTATCAATGCATTTGTCTGTTTCAGTGAGAGGTGTGCTTTGCTCAGGTGAAAGGGGCGGGGCTAAGGCTTTAAGTTGGAGGTGCGGTGTGTGACGGGGGGCAGCCATACTTGCCAACCTTGAGACCTCAGAAATCGGGAGCATTTCAAAATGCAAAATGGGGTGGGGGGTGGGGGGGTGCTAGTGGATCGCCGGAGCTGTTAGATTAACATTAACATGCTTATTGTAGTTCTAAGTGCACTGCCTTGCGGCCTGTAGCACCGTCCTTG
>NW_011362552.1:0-2345 GCF_000735185.1 Notothenia coriiceps
CAAAGGTGCAATTTGCATGATAGGTCCCCTTTAAATAAACCTGTCTGTCGTTCTGTACCTCTCCCTGACCCCTCACAGAGCCCACAGTGGGTCCAGCCAACATCAACGCCTCGGCTCTGACTGCCTTTGAGATCCGGGTCTCCTGGGAGCCCGTCCAGACGCTCAGCACCACCGGCATCCTGCGGGGATACGAGGTGACCGGCTGCAAATAAACACATCTGTTTGTCCAACTCCAAGGGAGAGAAAAGTGATACTCAGAATAGATTAGATGTACTCGAATGAAGTTTACAAAGCAAGGCATATGACCTCAACATGTAATACAACAAGGTCAATATACACAAACAGTAAATACATGCACATACACAGTAGAAACATAAATACTTATACAGTATTTTAAGAATACATTGTAATAGATCAACTTACTACTAAAAAAGGACCATGTTGAACTGCTATATAAGATAGTTTATTTAATCACAGTCCTTTGACCTGCTGTAAACTTCAATCAATTATTACCTGTCTTCAATCCAACACCCTGCCATAGTTCAAGCCCTCTTTATGAACTTTGACTGTTTTAATGTCCAACATCTCAACAAATGTATCAGATTATGAATCTGCTGATAACAGCCTGCTAGACACATTCACAGTCGCGAAGGTTGTGTTAATCAGTTTCATTTCCTGTTATCGATGGACGACCTCATAAGGACAGCCACCAGAGCCTCAGACCCTCAGAATGCAGAAAGAGAAATATATTGAATGCACCGTACAAAAAAAGTAAATGGTAAATGGACTGTACTTATATAGCACTTTATCCAGTCTTTAAGACCCCTCAAAGCGCTTTACATACTACATGTCATTCACCCATTCACACCCATTCATACAGAGCAGTGTACCTTACTCTAGGACCTAACATTCACACACATTCACACACCGTTGGCCATGCCATCGGGAGCAACTCAGGGTTAAGTATCTTGCCCAAGGATACATCGACATTTTGACTGCATGGGCTGGGATCGAACCCACAACCTTCTGGTTGAAAGACGACCACACTCCCTCACAGCCACAGTCGCCCAAAAAAAAAAAGTGAAGATATCTATATATATAGTGTTTGTCCTTCGCTGTAAAGGTATAGGTATTCTGATTTTATAAAACGCCTCTAGGTTTTTGTGCATGTCAATGGCTTGCAAAGGCTGCAATCCTTTGTTTACTTCAGGAACATAATGACATCATTATGGAACACTCACATTGGCTAGCGCTCCAACCCATTGTACTTGACAGGCTAAGGGGCGGGACATCACTTTGTGGTTGACCAATCAGAGCAGACAATAAAACATATCTAAACCGATTTTTTCTCATAATTTTCACTTTTTCTCATATTTTCACTTTTTCTCATAATTTTCACTTTTTCTCATATTTTCACTTTTTCTCATAATTTTCACTTTTTCTCAGAATTCATATTTTTTTCTCATATTTTCACTTGTTCTGATATATTTTCACTTTCTCTCACAATGTTGACTTATTAGAATTTTGAATTATTTTCAGACTCTTCACTTTTTCTCATAATTTTGACTTTTTTCTCATATTTTACTTTTTTCTCATATTTTCACTTTTGCTCAGAATTATGAATTTTACTCATCCCAAAAAAATACTTGTTTCTTAAAATGTGGACTTATCTTCAGAAATGTGCCTTTTCTCAGAATGTTGACCTACTTTCAGAATTTTTATTTTTCTCAGAATTTGTACAACACTCACTACAGAGCGGGCCAGCTAACCAATCAGAGCACACTGGGCTCTGGTTTCAGACAGAGGGTGAAAAGAGGTGCTGCAGCACAGACACTATGAGAGAAATAAAGAGCTCTTTGAACATTAAAACATGGAGACATGTCAATATACACGTACCATTACTCATATTAACCTAGAGATGAGAGTAACATGTTGTCTTTAAAGTAAACCTTGTCTGTCCTGTCGTAGTGGCTCTTCTTGAAAGAAAGACATTTCTGCAGAGTGGATTGGTCACACTCTCATAACTCCACCGGCCCTCTCTCCTCGGGGAAGGATCAGAGCACACACACCATCTGTCAGGAGTCTTTGGCCACGTTTATGTTCTTCCAGCCATTCATCCGGGACCAAGTGCAGACCGAGGCTTCAGGAGAACAGGCTTTTTATCCGAGAGGTCGTAACCATGGACAGAGAGAGGTCGTAACCACGGACAGAGAGAGGTTGTAACCATGGACAGAGAGAGGTCGTAACCATGGACAGAGAGAGGTCGTAACCACGGACAGAGAGAGGTTGTAACCACGGACAGAGAGAGGTTGTAACCACGGACAGAGAGAGGTTGTAACCACGGA
>NW_011362553.1:0-2453 GCF_000735185.1 Notothenia coriiceps
GGTCAGATAACGAACGATTAATGAAAACGGAATGAGGCGGAGAAGTGTGTGTGTGTGTGTGTGTGTGTGTGTGTGTGTGTGTGTGTGTGTGTGTGTGTGTGTGTGTGTGTGTGTGTGTGTGTGTGTGTGTGTGTGTGTGTGTGTGATTAAAATAGCCCAATTGCTTTTACAATAAATAAACATTGAATGTGTTTAATTGAATAGTAAAGGGGTTTAACGTTAGTGGCAGGTTGTGTGTGAGAGAGAATAAATAAGACAGCCCAATATTTAAAAAAATTGTTATTCTTTTTCCCCGCATATTTCGCAACTTCCCGCAATTTCACCGCATAAAATCACATAAAAACCCCGCATGTTTAATCGCATAATCAAGGATTTTTGCCCGCGTTTTTCTGGAGGGCCTACTATACAACACATGAGGGGCAGCGTTTTACTGTTTGTGTGTTGCAACTTGCATATATATTTATTGCACTTGACGCACACATACACATGGCGTAATTTCCTTAAAAAAAATAGTTTAAAAGGGGAGTGATTAGTCAAATATGCATAAATGAAAAGATAGAATGCTAACTAGGTAACATAAGATAAGAATAAACCAGTTGAAATTATTTGTTATTGGTTGTGATCATATCCTAAAGATGTTTGGATTACTGAAAAGTATACAACTCCCTTTCATCTGAGTGCTGAGAGCTGTATCCATCAATTCATTTTGTGCTCCAGATTGATGCATTTCACTTCAACATTTAAAAAAAAATTCCCCTAGAGGAGGTGAGGACCCCCCTGGAGGATGTGAGGTCCCCCCCCAAAAATAAAGCAGGTTAAAATAATTAAATTGCATACATGTTATTTTAGTAAACACTGAAAACGGGTCCCACAGACCCAAACACCACACAAAGGTTAAAGGTAAGCATATAATAATGTTAAAATGTGCTAAATATATACACTGCAAAAAACAAAAAAAAGAGGTGCAAAAGTAGCCCCCGACTTGTTTTATTTTTTGAAAGTAGCCCTCGTCCTAAAAAAGGTTGGTGACCCCTGCTCTACCGTAATGCATAGGATATTCACGCACCGCGTTACAACGTGCGGGCTGGCTTGACTGTGTTTGCCGAAGTGGGGCTAGCTTGACCACAGTCTGTTTACCCAGTGTTTCCTGACATGAACCGTTTTATTTCACCTTGCTATGTGTTTTTAACATATATTAAAAAACGGGGACAGGCCAATACAAACGGGGACGTCTGGTCACCCTACTGTATAGCCCAACCTTAGCCCTGAATTGTAGTTTATTATGTTTTTGTTTGTTTATTCGAATGTTTTCACAGTAACCATGCGACCGGCAGGAAGAAGCCTCTGTACCCCGTCATCTTCAAGGCAGACACCAGGTAACGTTTCTGAACATAAACAAATTTTTATTTCTATTATTTTGGTGAGATGTGTTAATAATGTGTGTGTCAGGTTTTCTGAGGCGTTGAGGTGTGTGTCCTGCACCTTCACCACCTGCAGAGGAGACCTGATGGCCAATCACCTGACAGAGAGACCAGAACACACCTGCATCATGCACACACACCACGGTAACACACACACACACACAAACTCTCCATATGTCAGTCTGTTTGAAGAAGTTTTTTTTTTATCATTATTGGCGAGAGAAAGTTAGAAGATATTTCCTAAATGCTCAGAAAGGTGTGTTTGTTTAGGAGAGCGGCCACTCTGTAGTTAGAGAGGCTGGAAACTCGATTATCAAAATAATTGGAGATTATTTTACTTTCAGGTTAAGTGAAATTAATGGATTTAGTGATTTAACTTTAATGGAGGATCTGAGAAAACTACATTTCTGTTCCGTCTCTTTGTTTGGAAATGTGATCGTTGATGTTTCAGGGCCGAAGAGTGTAAACGGATCTGAAACACAACCAATACACAACCCTCACAGGTAACACACACATGCACAGACACACGCACAGACACACACATGCACACACACGCACACACACACACGCACACACACACACACACACACACACACACACACACACACACACACACACACACACACACACACACACACACACACACACACACACGCACACACACACACACACATGCACACACACACGCACACACACACACACACATGCACACAGACACACACTCACCTGCACACACACATGCACACACACACACACACACACTAATGCGCACACACACACACACACACTAACGCGCACACACGTGCACACACACATGCACAGACACACACACACACACACACACACACACACACACACACACACACTAATGCGCACACACACGCACACACATGCACATGCACACACAAAGACACACACACACAGAAACTCACTCACGCACACACACACGCAAAGACACACATGCACAGACACACACATGCACACACACACACACGCGTGTACACACACACACACGTGCACACACGCACAGAC
>NW_011362554.1:0-4865 GCF_000735185.1 Notothenia coriiceps
CCAAACCGCGCGGAAACCCCTCACAGCTGACACCGACAACAACAACAATGGCCGATTGTGCTCCAGCTTCCTCTGTACCTCTTTGGAAGACCAGATTCCCAGTAGGTAGCTGGTCTCTTCAGTGGACCACTGCTGCTTGTTAAGTTTCTCCATCGTTGTGTACAAACTGGATAAAACGCCGGCTTTTTGTTGTTGTTCAGGAGTTGATCCCGCCCCCGCCTCGACGTAAACGTGACGTATGTGGTGCTTTTGCTCTGGCCGGACAATTTTTTGGTGCTTGAAACGAACCGGATTCCGGAGCTAAGAGGCTGCTCCGCTTCGGTGTGAACAGGAAAACCCGGTGCTTTTCAAGCTCCAGCTCCGAATCGGCCCAGAAACACCGTTGGTGTGAATGAGGTAAGAGTCGTTTTTATCAGAACAGTTCGATACGCGCCGTCATCCGAGTTAAACATCAAGAATTGGTCACAATCTGCAGCTTGAGGAGGGAGAGGAGTGCTTAGGGACCGTCTACAAACTGCAACGGGGTTTTGCGAGATTTCGCAAAAGTATTGCGATATCTCTCCAAAAAAAAAAAGTTCTTCTCCATGTCCCCTAGGGGGCTCCGTACGAAACCAATGTGAGTTTGGAAAATTGCACAATATAAATCTATTCTAGTAGACCTCAACAATGGAATTATGATCAGTAGAAATGGCCATGTCATGGGACCTTTAAGATAAACATTATAATGTGATGTTTTAAACGACACAAAAACAAAGTGTAAAGAATAAAGGATGCATAATATAGATTTTGTTCAACCATTACCAATAACCAGACCTTGGAAGTATCTAAGTAGATTTACTTTTACTCATATATAATATCTGAGCACTTCTACTTTTACTCAAGAGTAAGATCTGAGTACTTCTCCCACCTCTGCCAACAACCCAACCTTCTCCTCATGGCTGATACTTATAAGATAACCAACTCATTCCAACCTTATGTTAGCCTCAACATGAGGTTCATAACCTGTAGTTTATGCAGATATAGTGAGCCAAGATGGATGATTTCATATTGAGTTACTAATATTATCTAAGTTACTGTTGCTTTTAAATATTAGTAAAGAAAATAGTTGTTGTGCTATTATTATTATTATTATTATTATCATTTGCATGTATGGCACACATTGCAACATTTTAACAGAATATAAGAGAGAGTAGTACTCCATATCTCCATGTAGCAGCTTGCATGGTGATCTGTCACACTCCTAGGCTCATTTGGGTCCTGCTTCCTTCACAATCCTTAACATGATCTGCATGCACTTACTGTGTTTTCTTTGTGTTATTATTGCATGCTAATGTGTTTGTGTCTGCAGAAATAAGCTGCGGTCACCCCCCCACCCTCCCCCACACTCACCTGCTGTGGGACGGCAGCCAATCGCTGGGCAGCGTTCGGCTGTACGGGTGCAAGGAGGGATTTTACCAGGAGGGGGGGAATAATATGTCCACATGTTTACTGTCAGGAGAGTGGGGGGAAGTTTCTATAAAGTGCAAAGGTACTGTGATCATCTTTATTTAATCTATGCAAGTTGTTATTTGTGATTTTTAACATGTTTTTGTTGATTCTTCTTGTAAATAATGAATGTGTGTGTGGTGAAAGGTTCCCCTGTGTTCCCTGTGTTGGCTCTTTGTTGTTGTGTTGTACTTGAATAATGTTTTATTTCATTGATTTATATGACTTGTCTCAGGTGTATTGCCAAGTAGGTGTTCACATATTAGCTTTGGTGTATAAGTTTAAAAACAGCAAGAAGAATTAAAATGTCTAATTTCAAAACAGCAAATATGGAAATATTATAAAAACCATTTTAGAATCAAAAAATGTGTGCCGGAAATATAAAAATACGACAAAAAAATAACATGAAAAATACATGTTATTTATATCTGAATTAAAGGAAGTGCTGTGTATTTTTATTTTTTAATATTGTTTATTATTAATCGTTCTGTGATACATTTCCAAGGTGATGTCTTTAAATGTTGTGTTTTTCCTGTTTGGTCCTTTCTCAAAAATAGTCACTTTAATAGGATACACACGGAGAAAAGCATTCAATCTCTATATTTAAGGGATTGTCCGACTTTTTGCATGAAAACTGACTTAAACACTTCTGGTATAAGTATTTATGTGGGTCTTTTACACACTTTCTTTCTTTTTGTCCTCTTTTAAACACTTTCTTTCTTTCTGTCCATGTGTTGTCCTTATGTCGGGTAAAATACTATGTATACTTTATTTGTGTAGGTATTGTCCTCTCATCATACTTTCTTGTACTTTATGTGCATCTCTTGCCTGTACTAAATGTTAAATTCATGCTATGTCTGGAATAGTAAATAAAGCTGCGTGTATACAGTAATTCCCGATAATACTTGCAGCTGATTGGCTAACGCCTCAGTGTCTTTGTGTCCCTGCAGCTAAGTGTGGCCCGGCTCCCGTCCTGGATCACTCGGAGGTGGTTTGGCACAACCGGAGCGTCGTGGTGCACAGATGTGAGGAGGGATACCACAGCTGGAAAGGAAGCAACGTCTCTGAGTGTGAGTCCTCTGGAGAGTGGAGGAGCGCTACACTCACATGCATAGGTGAGAAAAAACAAGACATTTCAAGAGCTATGTTCAGACTTTGGAAGTAACATATTACATGTGATGGGATTATGCAATCATGAAGGAGACAAAAAAAGGAAACTGTATTCCCTTACAGTTATATATTTTTTTTAAAGGATGTTGTTAGATCCATTTTTT
The DNA here is from genome assembly GCF_000735185.1 of Notothenia coriiceps. Classification (NCBI taxonomy): domain Eukaryota; kingdom Metazoa; phylum Chordata; class Actinopteri; order Perciformes; family Nototheniidae; genus Notothenia; species Notothenia coriiceps. The sequence continues at coordinate 2,760 of NW_011362554.1, forward strand.
AAGTGACCCTCCCCTCACTGCCTCATATATTTGATTGAGTCTTGTACTTACATTATCCACATGTTCAGGTAATGTTTCTTCTGGTCTCCTGTAATGCCCTTTGAGCATTCGTTAGCTGGCAGAAAGTGTCATAAATTGGCTTTTTATATCCAGTTTCAAGCTTCATTTTTACCACACACTTTTTACATGTTGGTGCTTTTTAACTTGACATTTTCACCAGATGAAGGATTGTGCTCATGGGACGTCTGGATCTTAAGTTATCGGAGAAACAATCTGAGCTAACGTTAGCCGCAGCCAGACGGCATCAGAAAATCACTGATTTTTAACATGAACTATCCCAAACAATAACCAAATGAGTAGAAGCTGTTTTACCTGCTTTTATTACTTCCTGCTTGATTTGCAGAAGATGACATATTGAGTCTTTAACATCAGCGACTAGGAACATATAAAACATACAGTATAAGGAACATGGAAGGTGCAATGTTCACTAGCCTTAACAAAATAAAAGTATCTGTGTTTCTTTTGTGAGGTTATTGATTTACCTAGTAAACATATTTGTAAAGAGATGTATAATAAAACAATAATAATATGACGTTTATCTCTTACAGAAATAAAGCCACCTATAAATCATCTTCGTGTCCTCAATGAGAAATGTGTGCAGTGGAGAGCAGAGAAGTACGAGGAGGACACAGAAACATACAAGGTAACTGGACAAAAATGAAGACTGCTTCTCCATGTTTAGTCTTGAATATACTTTCAGCTTGATCATTTATTTTCAAACCTGATGAAACTGTTTTACTTTGAAAAGTATGCAAGTATCTGAAATGTATAATACTATTAATGTACTGAAACATTTTACACTGCTTTCATGTTTGGAAGTGTAAAATCTTAGCTCAAGATGTCTTTTTTGTATTAGCTTCTGCGCATATAGTTTGTTTACCTTTCTTTTTTGGAGGTTTGTGTGACTCTGACTGCGTTTCAGGTGACGTACACAGGATCCAGAGACTACCAGAGGTCCTTTCAAGATAAGAGGAAGCGTTTTCTGAGCTCGAAAGCCGACGAGCTGCAGCTCTGTTTAAATCTACTTCCTGTCACAAACTACAGCATCTCCATCACTGCAGCCTCCTCCAGGTTCACCGCCTCCATCACCACCAACACCAGCCTAACAGGTACCTGTAAGGGAAACCTCTGTAGCAATGGAGAGTCAGGACTCAGAGAGACACGAGGAGAGCTGGAGCTTTGATGTCAAACACTAAATGTTTATTTACAAGTATCGGCCGGAGAAATTCACATCACAAGTCACACAGCCAGAGATTCTGACTGCCCTGGTGGGTTGCCATGTCAAAGCTGACCAGCCTCTCTCTGATAGACCTTTTAACTAGTTTACAGAGAGTTAATCCACATATTGGGGGATGGTGCGTAAACACCTGGGAACACTGGAGATACTCTTAGGCTGACCGAGAGTTGACCGGTCATAAAACTGAGACTAAGTGCAGCAGCACATTCCTTAAAGGAGATAACAAGTCAGGGTTGGTGATAAACGTCAACAAGCAGACAGGTTAAATATCTAGAAGTAAAGACAGAAATATTCCCTCACAGTACCATAGTTCAAAAATCCACATTTAAATGTTGCTGATTAAATGTTCCCTTGCATGCGTGTGCAGTTTAGGTTAAAGCAATAAGTTAAGCCCAGAATGAAGGCTCAGCTGCGTGGATATCTTTAGGACTGATGTAACTATATTTAATCTGATGTTTTCTTCTTTATAATGTTATATGTTAATGTTTCCCAGTGCCTCCAGCTCTAGCCGTGGACTACAAAGAGTTTGAGACTCCTGTACCGACTCTGAAGCTCCGCAGATCTCCAAACACACTCGACCCAATCAGGTAACAACCAGTACACACATCCTTTACTTCAGTAAAAGTACCAATACGTTACTGTAAAAATACTACATTATACAGTAAGTAAAGGTGCTACATTCAAAATATCACTAAAAGTATTATCTTTACGATATACCTAAATCAGGGGTGTCAAACTCAATTTCATCACGGCCACATCAGCATTATGGTTGCACTCAAAGAGCCGGTTGTAACTTTAAGACTATAAAA
>NW_011362555.1:0-1596 GCF_000735185.1 Notothenia coriiceps
CTCCTATATTTTCTTTATTCAGACTGAGGGACTGCAGTTTGTCAGAGATCAGCTGTGTTTCTCTGGCCTCAGCTCTGAAGTCCAAACACTCCAATCTGAGAACGCTGGACCTGAAAGACAACGATCTGAAGGATTCAGGAGTGAAGCAGCTGAGTGATCTTCTGGAGAGTCCAGACTGCAGACTGGAGACTCTCAAGTCAGTTCTCCGTCTTTTACTTCTATGCTGAGATTAGTGAGATGAGTTGAGACTGCAGACGAAAGGCTGATTTATACTGATCCACTTTGAAAACATGAATGCTAAAGTCTATTTTCTTCTTCTGTGGTTAAGTTCATTGACCGTGGAGGAGCAATGTTGATCTTCAAATTTAAATATCACAAGAAATATCATACACATAATTTACTCCGAATCACCTGAAATTCACATTCTCCTTTTTCTTTTAAAATATAATTTATACAAATACAGAAATAATTGAATATAGATTGTTATTAAAAATACAAAACACTAAGAAATATATTATTATTATTATTTGCTTTCCCCCAAAATGTTTATGAAGCTACATGATTCTTATACTTAATAATTAGTTTAAACTGAAGTTTCTTTGATTTTATGACTCCACTATTCCTAAAATAAATCTTCTGGATTTATTTTGTTCACATTTGTTCACAATTCATCCTTAAACATTTGGCATTTTGAGTTGAATTGGTTTGAGTTGGTTTGTGTAGATGGAGCAATTTTTAGGATGTGAAGTTACCACTTGTGTTTGTCCTTTATATTAATCAGAGCTGTTTTTCATTGTTTGTATCTTAAAGTTTTAAACAATTTTGAGTTTTCACTTTCTTAACTCTTACATTCTCATCTTCTCCAGCACTAAACAAATTATTGAACCTTTAATTATTTCAATCAATCAATCAATGTTTATTTATATAGCCCAATATCACAAATGTTACATTTGTTTCAGTGGACTTCACAGTTTGTACAGAATATCAGTATGACAATACGACATCCAATTAAATCAAGAGCATTGCTTTCTAAACTTACATGATGTTTTCTTTCTGCTCCGGCAGTGGCTCAGTCAGTAGGGGCTTGGACTGTGAGCCGTAGGGTTGCCGGCATAGGCTGATTTTGCGGATAGGGCATTGCCCCCCCTGGCTGAAATGTGTTACAGCATTACTAGGTCGAAAACTTTTCCAATACAAATATTTCGTATATCAATATTTTAATAAGGTAGGACACTGGTTAATAATATTGTAGCGTGTTCAAGTAACCAAGGGATGTAGTAGTTATTAAATAAGTATAAGATGAGAGACCGCCCCTTCCATATGAGGAAGTGTGTACGGCGGGCATGGAAAAGTCATACTCAGTGCGGTGAACGCTGGCTTTATTGCTACTGTATCCGTAGCACCCCACGCAATAGTTGGGACTGTGTACTGACGTCAGTAAAAAAGGTTTGTCCCCCCCAAGCACAAATGTCAAACCCCGCCTTTGCTTGCCGGTGTCAAGTCCCCATCCAGCCCTTAAAATTGAGTGTGGACTGCTACTTGGAGAGGTCCCAGTTCACCTCCTGCCCTGCCGTGGTGCCCTTGAGCAAGGCACCG
>NW_011362556.1:0-3956 GCF_000735185.1 Notothenia coriiceps
ATTTCTCCCCCGGAATTAAATGGTGTGTTATAGAATGATCACACCGGTGACAGTACTCTTCAAAGGGTTCACGAAATATGACTACTACTCTTACTGTTTAACATTTTGGGTTACTTAATGTTACTTCATGTTAAGGCTAATAAAAATGACAAGGCTGTAATGCTAACTAACGTGCTAGCCACTAGCTAGGTAGCTAACTTGATCCAGCCACTCCTGGTCCTTTCATCAGATGGGAAGCGAAAGAACGAGCAAGACCCATTGCTGGTATGATAACAACCTGGTACTAAGCACACAGGCATCTTTTTAAAGTTATCTTATCTTAGCCAGCGCCATATAGATTGATTATATCTATATGGCGCTCATTTTAGCTATCTCTTAGTGGAGGAAAACATTTGTGACATCACTTACGTGACTCTGGGATTTGTAGTCTTTCTAGTTGCATATTTTTCATAGTCTTATATTTCAACAGTTTTACGACAAACTGTGACTTTTTTGACATGGAAATGATTTTTTAAGATTGACAAACATCATATGTGTAAGTCATGGCACAATTCAAACGGGATTGAAAGATAAGTTTTCTCTCTCCATTGACTCCAATACATTATTTTTCTGAAATAAGGTCCCATGGACCGGAAGTAGATGGGCGTGACTTCGCCACTCAATAGCAGAAATAACATCAGCCAGTCTGAGAAATGTTAAAACTGTCCCTCTAAATCTCATGTAGTTTGCATCTCAAGAGATGAAATGTTATGTAGCTCACAATGGATTTACATTTGCATATATAGAACAAAAATATGTTTTAAAGGGGTCCTATTATGCTTTTTGGGGTTTTCCCTTTCCTGCAGTGGTTTGAGTGCATGTAAATGGTCTGCAAAGGCTCAAATCCCAAAGTTCTCTCCAGAGGGAGTTTCTCTCTCTTCCTAACCCTCTCTCATATAAACATTTAAATGTGTTCACAGTAGAGGAACAAAATAAAAATCAAATACTTTTATCTTCTCCTTAAATACTTTAAAATGTTATTTGAACTCCTGTTTGACCATTTACAGTATATAGTTTGGCTACTTAAGCGATCTTGTAAATGAATTTAAGTTGAGTGCAAGACTGTAGCAAACTTTTGTTGAAAGGGTCAGAGAAACAGTTCACTGACAATATCCCTGTGACCCTCCAAAGATCGTGGACAATAAAAGTGCCAAGGAAAATATGAGGAATAAGAGCTGAGGTTAAGGTGTAATAGACTTTTTTTATTACAGCAAATTACACCGAGTTGATATAAGATGTGGTGACATTTTTAGTGCCAATTCAATGTCATTGCTGCCGCCTCAAGACTGTAAAATGTTTTCATTACGACAGTCAGACACAAAAAAAGTTCAAAGTTACAGATAAGATTCTTTGCCTGCACTTGGTTAATATGCAGTCAAGAGCACAACATTATTAAAGCTTTTGACAAACTACAGGGAAATGGTTTAAAGTGTGCACGTGTGTCCATGTTTGTGTGTTTTAAAGACAAAGTAATGAATCACTGTGAATGCCAAGATGTTGTTTTCATGTTTTGCCAGATTTGAAAAAAGGCTGGATCCCACTGCGAGATCATCCGTCTTTAATATGAGGTTTTCTGTTTTAATTTCCTCACTCTCCAGAACAGTTGTATTTCAATTAGCTTCCAGCTGATAACAAAACAAGCAGCCACACAGGAGATGAGACTTAAAAAGCGTAAGGGAGACATTTTTCTAAAAGTGAGGAAACACATGCAGACGTACAGTACAAAACGGTTATCTAACAGCACATCAGACTCTGACCTTTTTCAACCTTCCTAGTAGTGGCTTATAAGCTGATTTTCTGCTTCCCTGTGTAAAGTGTGTGGTCAGGTCATTCATACAGTATATCCCTAACATGCCACCAGAGACACTCAGTGATTAAGATCTAATCTCCAGGTGTTGACAGGTCACACACAAAGAGGTCGCAGTGTGAAACACGAGCTCGGAAACATGCTGAGTACAGTGACACGGGTCTGTTACCCTTCACATATTTCAGAGCCGGTCTCCATGCTTGAAAGTACACACAAACACTCTTTTCAGGACATTACCCACACCTGCTTCACACCACACAGAAGTCCTGGATGTGTAAGACGGACGGGTTAGCTGTTGCATGAACAGGTTTATCATGTGTGCCAGGAGGAGTTCTCGCGGTGTTTTGAAAGTGTCTCAAGGTGATTTAACCTCTAAAACACTTATCTTTGTTTCTCTGTTGAACAGTTATCCCTGGCATTATTTCCTATTTATAAACCAAGAGTCAAACCTAATATAACTGAAAAACGAACTGTAAATATTTCCCTCTTTCCTGGGACCTTTAATCTTGTTTACCCGCTGTGTGTCACTGACATCAAGGAGAACAGGAATGAACACATGCTGAATTCATACTGCCTGTTACGTCCCCCTCTAGGGGTAGAGGAAAACAACACACACCAGTTGGAATTCGTATAATGGGTTTATTTTAGATAGCAGGGTAACAACATAATAGGATATGCAGCCTGGCACAAACAACGGCCAAAAAGGGCGCAGAATTAAATAAAGTACCAACAAAAGAAGGACTCTAAAAAAGCAGTCTAATTGCATACAGGGGAATTAACACTATTACACTGAATAAGAAACAAAACAAAACATCACTTTAAAAGTGGTACAACTAACAAAAAGAGTCTGTACAAAAACACAGCTAAACTAAACGCAACAGGCAGGCAGCCGGAAACAAACAAAGTGGCCACAAGGACGCAAGTTTAAATGAACAACCAAACAAAGGGAGGACTATAAAAATGGAGCCTACTTAAATACAAAGAAATATAGATAATAAACTAAATAACCCTCACTATCTAAGTGGTACAACTAACAAAGGAGCCGGTATGCAAACACAGCTAAACTAAAGGCAACAGTCATAAAATCCTAAGCTACTCTAAACACTAACTAAGCTACTCTACACTCTAACTAAGCTACTCTAGACACTATTAATCACACAAGTTTAACCACAGTTAACAGAATTCGCTAATGAGCAAGTAGCGAGAGGCGTCTGTCCACATGTCAGAGCCTCCAGAGTGATAATTGTCCCCAGGCTTTGCAGTCATCTCCAGCAGGTGTGCGCCGGCTGTGCGCTGCGATTGGAGTGCGTCGGGCCCGGCGTGCTCCAATCACAATCTTCAGGAGGCGGACCAGGAGATGGCAGCCAATCACGTCAGAGCAACCGCACAGCTCATTTACATACAACACAGATTAACACAGTTAAAACGACCAGGAAGGCAGCAGCCGTAACACTCCCCCCTTTAAGACACAAACCCACAGGTTTTGTGAAACCAAACGGCGCTATCTAATAACACACACACAAACAGAGTTGGGTGTAACGCATTACAAAGTAACGCGTTACTGTAATAATATTACTTTTGTCGGTAACAGAGTAGTGTAACGCGTTACTTTTATAATTCAGTAATCACACTACAGTTACTAACATTGCCCCGACACGCATTACTTCGTTACTTTTATAAAATAATCACACTCACTGACAGACAAGAGGGGTTTCCGCCGCAGGTTTGTATACATGTAGCCCTACGTAATCTGCGCGATTTGCCCGTCCACATCTCCACGTGCAGTGCTGCATAAACATGGCTGAGTCTTTTCATCTGTAAACTTCCTCAACGGGGCCGCTCGCTCTCTTTTCTTGATTGCCCTCTCACGGGTGAACAGTTCAATGTCCCGCTTCATTGTAGGAATTCTGCCATGTCTCTACCACTTTAGTTTGACATCTCTGTTACCTTACCGTTACTGCGCTCATAAAGAATGATAAGAATAAGAATAATGCGTCTTGAACTGGTTTAATTAATTAGTGTCTTTACGTTTCACAGACTGTTAGCTTGTTGTGGTAGGCTGGTAGCCTATTTTATTAAAGAGCATATCAAAAGAAAGACTTGTGTTATG
>NW_011362557.1:0-3912 GCF_000735185.1 Notothenia coriiceps
ATGTTCCACAGCACTACTGGCAAAATAATCTGTGGACAGATGAAACCAAAGTTGAGTTGTTTGGAAGGAACACACAACGCTATGTGGAGAAAAAAAGGCACAGCACACCAACATCAAAACCTCATCCCAACTGTGAAGTATGGTGGAGGGAGCATCATGGTTTGGGGCTGCTTTGCTGCCTCAGGGCCTGGACAGATTGCCATCATCGACGGAAAAATGAATTCTAAAGTTTATCAAGACATTTTGCTGGAGAACTTAAGGCCATCTGTCCACCAATTGAAGCTCAACAGAAGATGGGTGATGCAACAGGACAACGACCCAAAGCACAGAGTAAATCAACAACAGAATGGCTTCAACAGAAGAAAATACGCCTTCTGGAGTGGCCCAGTCAGAGTCCTGACCTCAACCCAATTGAGATGCTGTGACATGACCTCAAGAGAGCGATTCACACCAGAAATCCCAAGAATATTGCTGAACTGAAACAGTTTTGTAAAGAGGAATGGTCCAAAATTCCTCCTGACCGTTGTGCAGGTCTGATATGCAACTATAGGAAACGTTTGGTTGAGGTTATTGCTGCCAAAGGAGGGTCAACCAGTTATTAAATCCAAGGGTTCACATACTTTTTCCACCCTGCACTGTGAATGGTGATGGTGTGTTCAATAAAAACATAAAAACATATAATTGTTTGTGTGGTTTTAGCTTAAGCAGACTGTGTTTGTCTATTGTTGTGACTTAGATGAAGATCAGAACACATTTCATGACCAATTTATGCAGAAATCCAGGTAGTTCCAAAGGGTTCACATACTTTTTCTTGCAACTGTATGTAGTAAAAGTGGTTATCGATTTTAGGAGAAAACCTGAGCAGCAGATGGCGGCAACGCAACCTCGCGTGACAGCCGCCGATAAACCAAAGAAGAAGAAAAAAGCAGCCGAAGAGGAGGAAACACGTGATTCGCGCTAACTGGAAGCAAGATGGCGGTGGTAGTGCGGAGCTTGCAAGACCAGCTTGAAAAAGCAAAACAAAGCCTGAAAAGTGTGGACGATAATATTCGTAAATTAACTGGACGTGACCCTAATGAATCAAGGTAAAGAAGAATAAAGCCGACTGATTATTTAGCTTTTGGGGGTGTGTTTAGAGTTAAGCTAACTAGCTAGCATCCAAATGAGTAGCGACGTGTGTTAGCATTAGTCGGCTAGCTAATTAGCAAACATAGCCACCTCGTTTGATTGTGTTGTGCTAGCTGACCCCACACCTGTGTCCAAACTAAAACATGACAAACACTACAGACATAAACACTGCATGGAACACACAACTGGCTTAAACAGTGGAGTGGAATATCAAACGCAGTATGCTAACTATTGCTAGGCCCATAATGCGTCGTCCGGTGTCCTGCTTAGTTGAAGCGAATAGCACTGTTTCTAAAACGTTAGCATTACCAAGGAATCAATGCTCATCAAAACAGTTTCCGTTGGAGCTGAATTACCGGAACGAACAGGTTTCTGGTTCTCGCATGCACTTATCATGTGTATTGCTGTCTTTACAGACCGGGTCAGATCCGTCGGATGAGCGGCCCCATGGCAGGCCCCGGTGGAGGAGGTAGAGGCAGAGGGATGAACCTGCTCAGGTAACTACTACATTATATAGCATTCATTTTCATTCAGGAGGTTACTATCAAATGGTATGCAACCTTTGCGCTTTTAATAAAATATCAAGCTTTTAAAATCGGGACCCCGCTTTGGAATTGTATTGCTTGAAATGTGAGAATGGTTTCACTTTTACTGCAATACAGGAGATATGTGATTGAAAATAGACGACAGGGTTTTTAATGAAGACATGTTTATGCTAGATGTATGTACATTGAAACTTTTAAATATGAATGAATATAATATGTAACTATACTTTTCTAACTGCACCTCAAACTAAATCTTCTAAAACAACCATGAATTTCATTCATAATCTCTCTAAAATCGTTTTAATTAAAACTAATCACTGATCAGACATGTAGGATGTGCAATGCAATCAATACATTTTTGTATAGTCATGCATTTTTAGTGGTTTGAACTGAATGAATGAAAACCAATTGGGAATATTTAAGGTATTTCGAATTCTCATATACTTCATATTGAGTCTTCTATAGCTATCCTTTCTACAGTTTATTTAGTTATATTTGTGTGCAATGCCTTTTAAACATGCTACTGTAACAAACAATTTCCCGTCTCTGTGTATTTCCTCAGGCGTAGTCTCTCAGACATGGGAAGCAGCGCCCCCCCCGCCAAGCAGAGGGACATCGAAGGAGCCCTGCTCAGGTGAGATTTTTATTTAATTTTTTATACTTGTGTGTATTGAAGATCATATGTGCTGCAATCAAGCTTCTATTTTGTTGTTTTTTTCAATCCCCATCAACCTTCCATTGTATGTATGTAGATATAAATCAGCCTCTATGGCTAATCTGTCACATTTACATGATGGACTCAATTGTTCATGTTAAATAATGTGTCTTATCCCTTCTTAATTACATAAATAGAAATATTGCTTTGATGTGATTTTAATTGAATCGCTTTTAATTCTTCGATTCAGAAATGCTCTTAGCAGAGATCACAGCTATGCTTTTAAATCACTTCTTAAAACTCATCTCTTTATTAAAGTCTTGAACTAAAAATGCCATGGCTCGTTTTTACTCAACCTCCATGTTTCATTTGTTTTTACTTTATTTAATTTTTTCCATTTTTACTATGTTGCTTTGGTTGAAATGTCGTATAGTTCAGTGTTAATTTCGTCAACGAAATCTGACGAAAAATGTTGGTCAACGACCTTTTTTACATGACTGAGACGATGACGAGTTAAAAATAGATTCTTGATAATACAAACTATGACGAAATGTATATTGAGTTTTCGTTGACGAGACGGGACTAATCAAATCAAGTTTTATTTATATAGCAAATTTATAAACAATCTTTGGTCGAGCCAAAGTGCTGTACATAAAATAAAAAATAGCCTACAGTAGATACACTTTACAGCTAATACAACAGCACAGATTGTTCAGAATATCAGTATGAGAAAAACAACACCCTCTATTAGGGTGCATCAAAAAAATCATTTTTAACCTGCTGATCTGTTAAGGGGATAAAAATGTTCCAATTCATGTTGTAATAACGTATGCAAAATATTTTTACAATATGAGGTGATTTAGAGGAGCAACGGCCATCATCTTTTATGGCAAAAGGGGGTAACCAGCATATATATTAGGGGTGCACCGAATGGGAAATTCTTGGCCGAAACCGATACCGAAAATAGGAAACAGTTGGCCGAAAACCGAATACCGAAAGGCCGAAAATGATTAATAGAAATATATAATGTATACATTTTTTACCAATGTTGTTCAGCTGCCTGATTATGGAAAGATAAATGATTATGGCAGAACTTAACTTAAATAATAATCACTATTATGGGTCCATAAAACATTTATTCAGCACTTTTGAATGCATACAGACATTAATTCCAAGTCAAGTGCATTTTCTTTTCTCTGTAGGATAACTACAACAAAGTGCATTCAGAACAAAGCCAAGGTGCTTTAAAACTGCATAAACATCTAGGCCAGTAGGCCTACAACAAAATAGTGTAAATAAAGACTAACAGCCAGGCCTTCAACAACAACAAATGCACCTATAAGTGCATGCATACAAATGTGCAAACTGGATAAATCCACATGAATGTAACTATTTACAAATGAAATTACAATTGAATGTCAAGAATCTGTAAATAAGGCTGTCTGTCCTCATAAGCAAAGTAGTAAACATTGTATAAAGATACATAAAGTGAAAACTGGATACAAAATCCACAATCAATTACAAATTAAATTACAATTTCAAGCAGCGTTGAGCGGGTCTTCGACATTCCGCAGGCTGTTGTCC
>NW_011362558.1:0-4002 GCF_000735185.1 Notothenia coriiceps
TCTGCCACTACCTGCTTCGGTGTCTGCACTGTAGTGACACCTGTTTCCTCAACAATATAAATCACGTTTGGAGGGAATTAATGCCTGTAAAGCAAACATGAAAGAACCAGATGAGAACCCCCCAAATAGATATCCTTGTAAACGTAGCTGGTAGGTAAACACATGTACCAGTCTGTTGTAAATGTACTGTACAGATTGTTATAGTCTAGTCATTGATAGTTATTAATGTTATCAAATGTGGTTAGTCTCTTAGCTGTCTATCACTTTTATTATAGGCTGTAGCCCTTCCTAAAGATTGTTACTTCAGGTGTACGGTGTTAAAACGGGGGAACAAAAATACTGGACTCAAATGCAACGACTCATATTTTAATGAGAAAAATAAAACAAAGTTTTAACAAAAAATCTCTCTTGCGAGGACAAAACAAAACTCTTGATATCAAACAAACAAAACTCTCCTCTCTGGTAACACGCTGGGTCTCTGGACATATGAAGCAGACTGAAACAAGACGAACTGGCACAAGACAAATGGAGACAAGGACTATTTAAACATGAGGGAATTGGGAACAGGTGGAAACAATCAGGGGCGGGGCAGACGCTGACGATCGCGGGAAAACACCCAAAGGGAGGAAGTAACAAGGTCTAAAAAGAAAGACAAGAGGTAAGTACAAAATAATACAGGAAATTGGAAAACGAGACATGACATAAAGCATGGGGACTTGACTAGAGATGACAGACATAAAATAGACAGACAAGACGTGAAGTAACATGAAAACCTGACTCTACATAGAAACCTGACTAGACTTGGAATGACATAAATACCTGACTAAACATGAAATTACATACATAAAACAAACACAACTAACACAATTGACGAGACACCACATACGGAAAGATGCTGGCGTTCCTTAAAATTATTGAACCGATCTAGACCTAAAATAATAGAATTCCTTCTATCAAGATTCTGTATTTAGCTCCACAGGACCAGTCACCCTTAGCTGACCTTCTGGATCATGTGACCTCTCACATCCTACCTGCTGAACCCTTCTCTCTCCGGCTGTTTGGGACAGGAATGTTGTTCTTTCTAAATATTATGCAATATTTAGACCTATATGTAAACTTACTAGCTTTATTATGCTTTAACATAGTCTCAGTCTCACAGACTTCATGTGCTGAAAAACAACCTGAGATGCAGTTGAAAGCTCAGTATGTGTAAAAAACAGGTTACTGTACACTGAGAACACTGAAACGTTGATATTAATTAAAAGTATTATATCAACAGATTTCACATAACTATATTAGGTTAGCTGAAAGGAATCATATTTCGTTTAAATAAACAATATTACATTCAACCTATCATTAATGATTTCAACAAATCTTACGTGAACCATGTTGACATAATACATTTAATTAAAGTAAATGTTTCTGTTTTCACCCTTAAATATCTGTTACAAGATTCACCCTTAAATATCATGCACATAGAGATAGGTGAGAGAGAAAAGATCCTTTAGAATTTGAACGAGATTTTCGGGACATTAACCTCGTTATCCAATAATGATAAAAATAAAAGGTATTATTTGTTTGAATGTCGTAGCCTTCAAAACCTGCTCTTCAGACAGACAGTGAAGGCGTATTAGGGTCGACCTCTCAGCATTGCATTAAAGAGGCCTGATCTTAGGGAGAGTGAAGGATGATGGGATTACAGCCCCCCTGTATACTTGCAATCTATATGCAACTCAGGATTAAATAATAAAAGACACTAAAAGATATAAATGGTTGCATTTCACTTGATCTCGTCACAAATCTTTCGTCACAACCTTTAAAAAACATACTTTAAACATCTCATCACTGAGTATCTGTGACACTGTTCATTTGACTCAGTTTAATCAAATGTGTGTTAGAGTGAATGCAGAGCTGGTTTGAAGGATCATCTACGCAGCTGTATGAGAACATACTTGAATCCATTCAATGATGAAACCTCTACATCTCTATCGTTAGCATGAGGTTTTCAGTAACACATTCCGGGGCTCTGAAAAGAGATTCAAAGTGTCTGTACTGTACTAACAGTTTCCAACAAAAACATCTCAAACTGGAGGATCTGTAAGACCCAGGATCTTGACTTATACTAGCTCTATGGATATCTTTGCTTTTGTTTTTCTTCAAATCTAGATCAAATTAGAAGCCACATTTAGGTTGCAAATTCATTGGTCGCTTTGTTCATTTGGACATGGAAATGATCTGAGAATTGTTAAATTATTGGTTGAAGTATACACTATTAATGTGTTTTTTTGATTGCATATATTCACCATGCTAATTTCAAAATGTATTATTGTTTGTTGGTTGGTTGGTCCATAACCTTGGTCCACACTAAAACATTTTCTGAAAATGAATTTCCATGCATTATTAGGTAAATAAAAGGTGTTTTGAAAGTGATTCCGTGTTTTAGCGTGTTGTGAAGGTGTTTCTTCTTTCCCTGTGTTTCCTTCAGATGGTGAAGGCCATCCAGGTGTTGCGAATCCACCTATTAGAGTTAGAGAAGGTCAATGAACTCTGTAAAGATTTCTGCAACCGTTACATCACCTGCCTCAAGACCAAGATGCACAGCGACAACCTCCTGCGCAACGACCTGGGAGGCCCCTATTCTCCGTCACACACCGGCCTCAACATGCAGCAGGTCAGTCACACACTCTGCAAACACTTCCTTCAGGGCATCTATCTCTGAGGAACACTCACAAAGACACAGCTTATCCTTTATCACCAGGTAGATTTAGCTTTTGGACATTTTTCAGTAGAGCTATCTTTACATTGGCTCACTAGTGTCTCTCTGTGATCCCCCAGGAACTAATTCAGACCTCCTCTCCATCCATGACCTCTGTCTCCAGCTCTGTTAACCCTTCAGGGATACTGGTGTCTGCCGGGGGTCTGCAACAAGGCAATGTTACCATGACTACCATCAACTCCCAAGTGGTATCGAGTAAGCATGTGATAACACACAAACACCATGACACACACATACTGTATAATGTTCATTTTGGGTTTTGGTAGTAACAGTTAATGTCACATTGTTGAACTCCTCTGATGGACTCTGAGTAGTGTAACATTCATAGGACTTGGATTCAGCCAAGCATTTTAATTTCATCCAGTGGAAAGTTTAGTTTCTTCATGTTGTCATGGTTATACACACCTAATTTCACATATTCCTATATTATCAGTACATGGAAATAGTGTATCAACTTTTGTGTAATTGTATATATATTAGACCCTCCAGAAAAACGCGGGCAAAAATCCTTGATTATGCGGGCTAAATTCCTTGATTATGCGGGCTAAAATCCTTGATTATGTGATTAAACATGCAGGGTTTTATGTGATTTTATGCGGTGAAATTGCGGGAAGTTAGGAAATATGCGGAAAGTTGCGAAATATGCTAAATATGCGGGAGAAAAGAATAACAATTTTTTAAAATATTGGGCTGTCTTATTTATTCTCTCTCACACACAACCTGCCACTAACGTTAAACCCCTTTACTATTCAATTAAACACATTCAATGTCTATTTATTGTAAAAGCAATTGGGCTATTTTAATCTCACACACACACACACACCACCCCCCCCCCCACACACACACACACACTTCTCCGCCTCATTCTGTTTTCATTTACTCGTTCGTTATCTGACCAGCTTCAATCTTGTAGGCTACTCACTTCGTTTCTTGTAGCCCTCGAAAGGGTTTTGGAGGTTGATCCCTCGGTGAACGGGAGTTGAATGGCTTTCTTGTCCGCAGCAGCAGAAAGCATTTTCGAATGTTTGAATGAATCAAAGTGGGTCGCCACCGTCGATTTTCTCTTATGCTGCAACACACAGTTGCACGGGGTGCAGAATAGTTTCCCCCCACTTTTTGCCCGGTCTTTAGTAGAAATGTTCGTTGGTAAATGAGATGGATTAGATTTTTTCATCTTGGTGTTTTCTCTATCGTGTGAGCTCCACACGTTCACTCTATACAGTGTT
>NW_011362559.1:0-5370 GCF_000735185.1 Notothenia coriiceps
TGTAGATAGATTTTAGGAACTTCCCCTCAATTCTATTGGCTCGAACGGTTCAAAAGAGGTGTCAATCATCAAAATCGACCGAGGGGTTCCAGAGAAATGGAAAATGCACCCAAATGACCCCAGAAGTGTTTTTTTTTCTAAACCTCTAAAAAGGTCAAAGGTCACTTGTTTTGCATCAATCTTGATACAGGGTACTTATTAAATGTTATAGTTTGGATTCCTAAAGCTTTTAGTCTACTAACCTATCATTCAAGGGTGGTTTTCACTATAAGTAATCTTTTATTTTTGGACGGACACTATAATTTATATATTTTGCTTTTACTATGTTCAATCTGAATTTACTTTAAAATAAAAACATCTATATTGATTCTGATACTTCTACATCCAACTCACAGGTTTATCATTGTTTTGAGAAAAAAGATTATTAATTTAACCCTTTTAGAAGTGAAGTTATGGTCATTTGTTCTGGAAATGTCATTTTTGAGCCGGAGACCTGAAAAACAGGCTCAGGGCTCAACAGGTTAAATGAAATAACTGACCTGTGTCTCTGTGTTGTGTTTTCTGTCTTCGGAAGCTGAACGAGGGTGACAGTAAAGCAGGTGCGTGTATAGAGTTGAAAGTGATGGTGCAAGAGGCTCACAGCGCGCTGACTGACCTCCGCTGCCGCAACGCAGAGCAAGCGTTCAGAAAGGCTCTGATCATCCTGGACACCAGCACAGCCAAGGTAACAGAAGATTTAACACTTTGCACTTATGTTATTTTTTATTTTATTTTTTATTAGTCAATTTATTGAACATGTCAGAAACATATATTTTTATTTTTTATAATTATAATCATTTAACCTTTATTAGAATGATGGCATTTTTATTACTAATATCTTTGTATTTGTATTTCTGTTGTACCGATATGTTCACTTAGTTTTATGGGGCTTTATATTGTTGCATCGACTCAGTTGTCTCGGGTCTTATCTGTCGGAGAGAAATCATTATTTTTGTATTTATTTTTTTATTATCATACCTCCTTGTGTCTATCAACCTGATAAAATGTTATATTTTGTTGCATGTACCTGTAAAGCAGGGGTCGGCAACCCCTGTCACCCCTGGCACGCGTGGCACGCTAGGAATAAGTGTGCAAAATATTTAAATTATATTTTTCGGATCCTGAACGAGACCACCGGCAGAAGGAAGTCATGCACTCAACGCAGCGCAGAACTCCAGTCGACTTTCTGCTGCTTTCCTCCATGGTGAAACGATCAGGGGTGTAGCGCACTTCACACATTGCAGTACCCATAAGGAGCTGTACATGCCGCAGTTTTTGCGTGGCTGTGTCTTTAGTTGAAAGCCCAGTGGCGATCTGCTCATCCGTCATCGAAAATAATATTCTACACAGGGGCGGACTGGCCAACTGTGTGTTCTGGAGAATCACAGTATGTCCGGCCGTCAGCGAACCGAGCCGGTCGCCAGCGGGCCGTTGACGACCGGGCTTGGTTTGCTGACGACCGGCACCGCCCTTTATTTATTTAAATGTGTTTAAACGGCATCATGTAAGTTGCGCTGACAGACGACAGAGGTCCACAGCTTCCTCGCAGCGAGGCTCCCCCCGCTCTCAAGTTGTCAGTTCACGAGCGCCCGTCCCCCCGTTGACAGTTCACGAACGTCGGGACACTAATCAGATTTCTTTTTTTTTTTTTATTCATAACAAAAAGGTTGCTGACCCCTGCTGTAAAGTAACAAATAATCTGAGGGGAACGCCTTGTTTGTTTTTAACTTGTGATGTGTCATTTTGTAAAGCACAAAAGTGCTGTATAAATAAAGCTTTATAATTATTATGTGCCCTAATTCAGTTTTCCTTAATGCTGAACCACATCAAATATTAAGCCTTTTAAATATATGATTTGTTCTCCCTTGCAGGAAGTTGGTCTTTCTACGCTGGATGTTTTGTTGTTGCTGTACGGACACGCAGCAGCTCTGACCGAAATCGGCCAGCCTGAGGTAAATTAAATACATGAAGGACGATTTCCTCTAGTGCCGACATTTTGCCTTGATGAATTACTGTGAAGCAAAACTCCTCATGGATGTATTACAGGGAATAGAGCGTACATGATTAGTTGATCATAACTAAAATATTTGGCAACTGTTCTGACACTAATCACTTTTTATCCTTCGAATCCAGTCCTTTTTAAATAAGAGGATTTTCGCCTGTTTTTATCATATATCGTTGTAAACTAAATATTTGAGGGTATTTGTTTTTACTCTGGTTCAAACAAAACAAGAAATCTGAAGACTTCACGTTTGCTGTATTATTTTTTTTTTGCCTTTCGTAAATGTTAATAGATTAAGGCGAGACACTACAGGTGAATAGGGTAATTTTTTTAACTGAAAGATATCGGCTAGAAATGTCTCCAGTTAATTACTTACATTAAGACAATTGTTTTTTGTATTACAAGTTTTCTGAAATAGCATCTTTAAATATGCAAATGAGCCATAATCTCATTAAATATGCAATTGTTTTTTGTATAACCTTGCTTCGTGCAATCGACACTTATTGTCGTCTTCTATAAGAACGTTTTTTTCGCTGTTCTTTTGCCATTTTGAGATTTTAAATATCCAACGGAAAGCTAAACCAGGAAGTGTTTTGGCACACCACATGACGCATCTGAACGAATCACGTTGTCTGAAATTGACACAAGCCAATGAGATTTCGTTTCTTGGTTTAAGACCCCTTTGTACTTCCACTATTGGTTGCTGATACAAAGCAGCGGTGACGGTACTTTATGTTACGGTAGAATGCTAACTTTTGGTGAATTAAGGAGAAATCTACCGACGCAAATAGACAAACTATAGTAAAATAAACATCTAAATGTCTATTTTGTTACGTTTTCCTTCCAAAAGCCTGAAAGAAAACATGTTATGGAATCAAAATAGCTCAAAATCTCAAAATTAACCACTGCATGAAAAATGATGTTTTTGCCTGCCGTGTCTCGCCTTAACTGAGAAAAAATATTAGTAGATTGAAATATAAAGTTCTAGCCTTGATGTGGCTGTCATTATATTCAACATTTTTCATTGCCTTTATAAGGAATTATTATGACTGGACATAGAAAATAAAGTAAAAAATATGATGCCAATAACAAAGCAGAGGATATAGAATAAAAATGAAATTGAGAACTGTACGGAAATCCCTGTTGTTGCAGATTCTAATGTTTGTTTGCTTTTGTTAAAAACAGGAACTTGGAGAAGCACAAAAGCTTCTGGAAAAGATCAAATCATTTGAGGAGCGGACCTTTCAGTGTCTAGTTTACTACGCCACCGGGAGGGTGTTTCTCAAGGAGAACAGGTACGGCGGCTTCCAGTTTTCCCAGTTTTAGTTTCATTATGTCGCACCTTTTTCTGCAGTTTCAAAAATGTCCTACTCTTCCTCTTGTCCTGACAGGTTTACAGTGGCTCTGAAGCAGTTTTCAGATTCCCTGCAGACAGTCAAGAATAAAATAACGCCGGGTAAACTCACCTGGCCTTTCACCAATGAGATTGTCAAAGAAACGCAGCCGGACTATTTCAAGGTATGTCATCGTATGTTGGTGCATAAAGATGATATGACTCGAATGTGAGCATCGTTATAGCTATAAGAAGAATAATAATAACACCCACTCTGCTAACTCTGAATTTGACCAATTACAGGGTGTCCGCGGGGTCTTAAAAAGTATTAAAAGTTGATAAATCAATTAAGCGAAAATTAAGGCTATTAAACGGCATTTTCCAAGGTATTAACAAAACTGCTTTGATTGTGTAGTAAAAGCCACTTTCTATAAATTCAGATAAGTTGCAAGTATCATTAAATGTTAAGATGTTATTGCCATCTAACATTAAAGATTTACACGAATAGATATAGGAGTAGCACCTTCCATTTGATGCAATATAAATAAAAAAGACCATATCAAATAATCTGTACGAGCAAAGAATGTCAGAGTTGGGACTTCTGATTTATTGGGGTTTTTACTACTAACTTATTATTTCTGCATCAATTACGGGCTGGATCAGTTACATGGGTATGGGCGACACTCATTATTAATATACTCATCTGTTCACCTGTGTGAGGAGTGTGTGGAAGAGAGGGTCGCTCTATTTTTATTATTATTTAAGACATATATTTGTGGATGCTATAATAACTATCTTTATTAAAGCAAGATTTATTCAACGTATTTTTGGACGTCAGACTTCATTTTTGCGTCTGACAAAGTATAGCTTACACTTCTCCCTCTTTTTTGTTGGAATTCAGACATTTTGATAACATGTGTTTTCTGTTTTTTTAGGGAATGCTTGAGCAAGCTATAGAGTTGTGTACATTTCCTCCTCCGCCTGACGCCATCTGTCGACTGGAGATCTGCCTCTGCCCCATGAAGGCAGAAATCTACCTGACGGACCCAGATTTCAAGGTATGTCGCAGCCACTGGTTAGTTATTCTTCAAATTGAGCTTTCAATGTGACATAATTATTGGGAAAATACTGAATGTCCTCTTCCAACATGAGAGTAACATGATTGTAGTTCCAGTAATCCAAGATTAGATTTACAGATAGCAAATAAGCATGACTCGGACAAGATACGTCTTAGGATAGTTTGCTTGACTCTTTACTTCAACAAAAAGGTATCAAATACAAACACGTATTTCCTCAGGTCAAAAACTATGTTGCTCTGTGATTCTTACTCCTTCTCACACCCCCAATCACCAGCAGCTGCCGTCGGCTATAACGTCTCGTAAACAAAAACAGCTGCGGTCGTCTATGCAGTCAATTTCACACGGCTGGTTCAAATAAATGATATGATAGCACTAATAACAATGGATTATAATATTCAAATATATCTAACTATACTTTTTAACATATGGCTCCTACAATGATAACAAAGGTATCCCAACTGTAGCTGTGTACATGACATTACATTACATTGCATTTAGCTGACACTTTTATCCAAAGCGACTTACAAGACTTACTTACAGGATGTGTGATTACCTAGAAGAGCATCAGGACTGTTTGAGGCATATGATAGCTATGTGATTAACATGATGATTCAGCCTCTATGGAGAGAGACATGTGACAAGCATGATCATTTCTGACGTGGAGCTAATCTGAAGTAAACATTGAATACTGCTTTCTATTCCTCCATCGTGTGACTGTGTAACTCCCTCTCTTGGATATCAGCATGTGAAGGACACTGGCCGTTTCTCAATCGCGAGTAAACCTGCTGCAGAGCAACTATTTCAAGTATACTACCTCATCGAGTGGCGCCGAAGGACTATTTAAATGCCCAGCATTCTGCGCCAGTCTGACGTAGGATACTTGAAATGGTTGCTCTGCAGCATGTGTACTCGTGATT
>NW_011362560.1:0-2839 GCF_000735185.1 Notothenia coriiceps
TATTTTCGAATCATAAATCTAGTCGCCAGAAGCAAAATGCTAACGTTATGCTATAAACGAACTACAGCAGGGTCGCTGCTTCAACGTCACGCCAACTTAAGATCCATATTCAAAACATACAGATTCAAAATGGTACAAGTTGAAGCGTTTGTTTTAACAGTTTGCAGGAGGCAAGTACTTGCTTTCAAGGGTGTTCAGGAGTGTTTACGTGTTCGGCGTAATGACGTACAACGGCATCGACAACTTCTGTAGTCCTATTCAGCCCCTTGTTAACAACCATCGTTTTTCAGACACTTAAACTCTTCAAAAATCACCAGTGGGGTCACTGCTGATGTATTTAATGTCGTAGAACAAAACGTGACCCGTCTCTTCAATTTGTGTCAACCACAGACCTTATTTCCAGCTCTTTTCCAAAATCCTATGGAGAAAATGCATTGCTTTTTGTCGAAGGAAGTGGTAACATGCTAACTTAATTCCGGGTTTTAGGATGCGTCACTGTGGCACTCTATAGCCTAGCGTTAGCTTTTTACTCCTGGCTATTACGAGATGTCTTTTTTTAGCATTACATTTGCTTCTGTCGACCGCAGTCATCCCTTAACTTTTATTTAAGTGGTGTATTTATGTAGAGATTATTCTGCTGATGTATCATAAACGTGTGTTTGCCACAGATCTTACTTTTAGCAATATTCAACGGGGGCGGCCTACAAAAATACGTCATTGCTGCACCACTTTATTTCCATCTCGGCTCCTAATATTTGAAATGAAAACAGCAGACTAAGAGCTTAACACTGTGCCCCCCTCAGACAGCAGAATCTCTAAAGGAGGAAAGACCAGAGCTGAGAGCAGAGGCTCTGCTGGACAGACATGTTAGTCCTCTCTCCTGGTGTTAGTAGGCAGACAGAGAGCAGGAAGCTAGGAAGCCAGCGGGAGTGGGCGGCGATTGGGGGGGGGGTTCTCTCTCCTACCATGGGGTTGGCGCTCAGCCTAGTGTATCCCGAGCTCATCTCCTTTACCTCAGGCACCAGGGGCTGGAGCAGGGAGTAGGAGGAGGACGGGGGGGCACTGGAGGAGGAGATGTGTTTGTTGGAGGAGGAGCTCCTCATGCTCTGCTGGCTGCTCTGAGAGGAGACGGAGCTGGGGCGGCCCTGCTGGAACACAGAGACCCACACTCAGTACAACACAACCACTAACATGTACCTAGTCAAAGAAAATATCTATACGTTCAGGTATTGCAATATTATGTTTTCGGATACTGAATACATTTTTCGAAAACACTAAATAATTAGCAGTTTACATCAGGGCTTTGCTCATACATGCAGCTAAACCATTTCTATTTGCTGACCTTTGCTTCTCTGTGTGTGTATGTTTCATTTTCCCATCCTCAATTTAATATCGGAATATGAGTCATAAAACCTGGAAATTAGTTTGGTTTTCTCAGCACATCTAATTCCCTCGTCGGGGATGGTTTTTTAGAAAGAGTTTTTGGTTTGATTCCCAAATAAAGTCTGTGGTTAATATACGCTTACATTTTTTTACGCTGTATTCTAAGACATAAAATATGTGAGTAAATACCCCGCTGGTGAATGTCTAAATCTTTTATTAAAAACAGTTGCTAACAAGTGGCTAAATGACACTAAACGTAATGAAACCAAACATTAGCTACCTTTAGCCTAGCGCGACATCATGTGACCTTGCTGTAGTTCCTTTATAGCCTAACGTTAGCTTTTCACTTCTGGCGATAGTATTAACACATCAATATTTCTAAAAAATATTATTTTTTCTCAGATATTCCAAAATCCAATGGATTAAAAAAAAGAAAAGAAAAAAAGTCACAATAGGCGCTTTCACACCGGAGTACTTTTCCCAGGAATAGTTCCTTTGCGAACCTTTTCAACCTTTTTTAGTCCCTGCTAGAGAGCAGGGACTTTCCTGGGGAGAAAAAGGTTCCAATTTCTGATTGGTTGGGCGATTTGCAGACCACGCCCCGTAAAACTCTGAAAAGTTTTTGTGAAGCCGCCATTTTCTTTGCTCGCATTAGCATTATTAGCATTAGCCCAGCGCACCAACGGAGAGAGACTAACTTATGGCAACACAAAAGAAAACATGGGAGCGGTGGAGTGATGAGGAGGTGTCGGCGCTTCTGGCGATTTACCCGGAAGGCTTCAGTAGAAGCTGCTGGGAGTCTTCCCAGCAGCCAGTCCCCAACTCCGGGGACTTCGGGCCGGGGACTTCGGGTGGCAGTATAGTCCGTGAAGTTTTTTGCGGCCTGCCAGTAAACCCAAAGCAGAAGAAGAAGAAGTGACGTCAGCGGCTGCCTCAGGGACTTATTCCGGTGTGAACGCGATTTATTAGATAGTTTTAGGAAATAAAGGTTCCGGGGAACTAATGGCGCTTTTCCACTGCAGGGCCTCGCTCGGCTTAGTACGGTATGGCTAGGCTTTGTTAGGCCTTGTTAGGCCAGGTTCACTTTATGCTGCGTTTCCATTAAAGTTTAGGAACTGGGGTAGTAACTATAGTAACGCAGTGTAGGCGGAGCCGTGACGTCATCTTCAATGCGAACCACAAAACCAACCTCAGCCGTTAGCTGTTAGCACTCAGAGCTCACAGCTCCTCATATCTGTTCAGAAACTAGACAAAAGTTAAACAAGTACAAACCACAGACTGTCTGTGTCATGGCGAGTACAGTCGCCGCTTTATTTATGTCTGTATAGGCCGTTGTTGTGAGTGTGGACGGTCAGAGCATATACAACGTTAGCTTAGCCAATCTCCGTTTAGAAAACACGCATTTTAAAAAGGTTTTTCGCCTGCCGTCTGTCAAAACATTAATTCATGGTTTCTA
>NW_011362561.1:0-5648 GCF_000735185.1 Notothenia coriiceps
AAAAATACTGTGCAATTTTCCAAACTCACCTTGGTTTCGCATACAGCATCTCTGTAAAGTATGTGTATTCAGCAGTATTCACTTTCTCCACTAAACGGCTCACTGCAGCGCCCCCCCGCCCCTCCGTGACACTTGTTTAGCGATACACAGCCAAACACAGCCAAACTCAACCTGAACACACAAAGTCACAGCCGAAATAAAAACAATAAGTGTGGCTTGATATTTAGTAAGAAAAAGGTTTATACGTTGATAAACGCTGTGAGAATGGGTCTGCAGAGAGAATTCCGCGCGATCCCAACTGTCTTTTATCAGCCTGCAGCACGGAGCAGAAATCAGCAGGGCTACCTGCACTGAGTGTGTGTGTGGATTGGTCAATTTGGACCAATCAGCGGGGGCTTAACGTAATGTTTCCGCGTACGTAACGTAACGGCTCCACGGATTGGCCCATTTAGTTCCGGGTACGTGCTTTCGTAATCACGTACCCGGAAGAATCAAATGGATGATGACATCATGATGACGTTTCACCAACGAGGCGTTTTGGGGAGGTATTTTCTGTTTTAGAGTTTTACTCTCTACAGGGTGTACTTTGAGGGTTTTGACTCTGCACACCGTTTACATGCAGAAAAACCTTCATAACACACAAGGGGACAGGTAATAACCGGAAAAGCATGACATGTGACCTTTAAAATGTTAAAAAAATCTTCCCGGGGGGGCATACCTCCGGACCCCCCTAAAGGATGTGACGTACACCCCCCATTCTATTGTGTATTCCTTGGATACTCTATTGATCTTTATCTTTTCTATTGTACGATTCTCTGGCTGGGGCGCCAACTCAAATCTCGCCTCGGGCTGCAAATTGTCTAGAGCCGGCCCTGCATTTGATTCTGTTTCTGATTGTAGTTTGGGAGGCAGTGAGTGAGCCTGATCTACACCAAGTCTCTGTGTTTTGTGTGTTTTCTCTAAATTCAGATGATCCACTCTTACGGCTCCTACACACGGCGGCGTGCGTTGTCACTTGCCGGCGGGGGGGGCTGAAACTCGACCAACAACCAATCACATGAATCTCCCGCCCCAGACACACAAGCACGCGGTTTGATTGGCTAGAGCTTGTACTGGCATATGATTCGATTGGCTGACGCTTCCGTTGAGGCGGCAAAAGTAGAACATTGCTCTACTTTTGCAGCGAGCACCGCGAGAGAAGCTACGCTTTGCTCCCACAATGTAGTTCGGCAAATCGTGAGGTCACCCCATTCAAAGTGAATGGGCAGAAGCGTTGAAGCGGCAACGCACGCCGCCGTGTGTAGGCTCCGTTACAACCAAATACTGAAGAGTTAAGACCCTGGATGTTCCACATGGAAACAGTATAATGCGTTATTTGCTATTAATAGGTATACAAAGTATAATAATATTTAGCCAATATATGTCTTTATTTTACTCATGTTTTATTTGTTTCTCAATAAGATAAAATAAACTACGGGCGCAGGGTTGGGGTGTTTTATCTCTGGCTTCTAATGCACTGATCCTTGGGTGGCTGCTCTGTGGATTATCTCTCTGACACACACTCACACGTTCATTCACATTGAGGAATTTTTTTTTGAGTGCTTCTCAAGTGTTTTTAGGAAGTCCATAGTGTGCTGTGTATAATGGCTTGTCTCACATCCATTATGTAGAGGCCTAAGCAGATCAAAGTGCATTATGGGTAGAGAAACAATCGGTTAATGATACAAGTGCACTTCTTTCACCCAGAAAGAGTCGGTTTTCCCGCATGCCAGACACAATTACATCAGAGTAGAGCAGTGTTGAGGAGTAGTTCAGAGATATGATGCAGTTAGGAGAGAGGAAACAGAAAGAGATAAAGGAATCAAGGCAACGGAGGAAAAGACCCTTACTTTAAGTATGACCATTATTCACCAAAGATGAAAATATTGCAGCGATTAAATCAAATACAGTGTGTTACTTTGACCGCTGTTATTATTACAGAATAAAAAATATGTATTGTCTGTTAAATTCACAGCAAAGACAAGGTGATGATCATGTTAATGCAATACATTATTTCAGAGAAGAAGTTTGCTTTAACAACGTTAAAACTACATTTGTACTTTTTCATAATTTAGCACACATAGTGCAAGTACTTCGCAGTATGGAACTCATTGATGCTTTTCAGGAAATTCAGTAAAATACATTAATAGGTGATCTTTTGACAACCAAAACGATTTATACGCGAAACACACGAGAAACCTTCTTGATCTTCTTTATCTGTGAAACAGAAATATCACGTTAACAGAAAAACCTTCTAGCTGTTGAAGCTAAAAACTGTTTCAGAATGCAAATGTGTTATACGCAGCTGTCTTGAATGAATGAATGTCTAATGCTGTGATAACATTTTTTAAATATTAGTTGACAACTTTGCTAAGACATTCGCACATCAAGTAAATGCAACTACAAAAGACATCATGAGCTTATAACACGGACCAGTCCCTAAATGCTGTTTCTGAATAGTTCTGATTTGGCGCCCCTACACGCTGTAATAAATAAAGACAGTTTTACTCACACATTTGCTATGATAACAAAACTCATGGACACCAACAAGCATGATGAAAGACAAGATGATGATGGACCCTAAGCCTCAAGTTGCATTATCATGGCAAATGGTAAAACGGTTTTGCGCTGATGTTGCCGAACTGTTTCTGTGGAGAGCGGTCAGTCGGCTTCAATTTCGAGCTCGAAATGATAGCCTAAAGTTAAAATGTTTTTAACGTTGACGTAGTTTAATGCTGACCTTTCGACATGTAACCAATCAGATGATATGTGGCAAGTAATCGGGGATGCAAACTCATCAGGTATGAAAAAGGTGACAAGAATCCGAGCCCCCCGACCCCACGGAATATCTGCTTTAAAATGAGGAATAACAGAGGATTTTAGCAGTCAAAACAACTAAAGCAGCAGTGTTAATAATAATAGAAACGCCAAAGACTCACATCTAATAGCAATATACAAAAGCATTTATTTTAATTGTGTAGCAGTCAATTTATAATTTTGGCAGCACTGTTGAAAATTTTGAAAATGTATTTTCATGCCTCAAGGTGCAAGGCTTAGTCTTTCTTTCTTTATAGCCACTGGTGCAAAGTAACTAAGTTCATAAACTCAACAAGTACTATACTTGGGTACAATTTTGAGGTACTTGCACTTTATTTAAGTATTTAAATGTTTTGCTTCTTTGCTCTTCTACTCCTCTACAGTTCAGGGGTACATGCTGTACTTTTCCTCCACTCCATGTATGTAATACCTTTAGTTACTTCACAGATCTGGATGAATGATGTGAAATATAATCAAGTGTTAAATCAGACTTTAGTTCTACCTGGAGTAAATCCACAAGTTACCCTGCAGTATACAAAGTTATTCAAACTAGCTGCACCTTTACCAGCTTTGACAACACTTTAATGATCAATCATTATAAAACATATCATATCTATTATTCTGAAATGGACCAATCTGCACAATGACTACTTTTACTGTCGCTACTTTAACTACATTTTGATGATAATACTTTTATACTATTACTTGAGGAACATTTTGAATGCAGTACTTTTACTGTAACAGAGTATTCCTACATTCTGGTACTTCTACTTTTACTCAAGTACAAGATCTGAGTACTTCTACTTTTACTCAAGTACAAGACCTGAGTACTTCTGCTTTTACTATCGCTACTTTAACTATATGTTGATGATAATACTTTTGTACTTTTATTTGAGGAACATTTTGATTGCAGGATTGTTCCTACATTCTGGTACTTCTACTTTTAATCAAGTACAATACTTGAGTACTTCTACTTTTACTCAAGTACAAGATCTGAGTACTTCTACTTTTACTCAAGTACAAGATTGTAGAAGAATACCATTTATTGTAAAACGAATCCAAACGTTTTCATCTGTTACGATGATAAACTGGAGCAATTAAAAAATTAACCCTATTAACTGAGTTTTAAATCGTTTTTTTGTTAAGTCCTACTAAGTATATAAGGAAAGGATGAAAACTAACAAATTAAAAGTTTCAAAAATGATATCCCTGCGAGTGCTAACTGAACTGAATGTCCTATATGTTTCTCTTGTGTTTCAGGAGTGGATCACATGCAGTGCAGATTTGCAAGCTCCAATCAAGAGACTATTCTAAAACATTGTTGCCTTTGTCACAGAAAAGGTGCGAACTGGCCCTGTATTCACACTGACTGTGTATGTCAGTCAATTGGCAAACTATACTATACCCTGCCCTACCACTCCACTACAAGCCCCTCCAACACACTATGCCCCATTATCCAATCAGACCCCAAAATTGTAATACCAGTTTTTTTTTCAATTGAAAACATCCAATCTATCCCGTTAAGATGGTGCAGACTTTGAACAAGACAACTACCCAGGAATTTGCTGCACAGAAAAAACGTGACATTGTGGTTACAATCAAATTACATTGTTTTGTTATTGTGTTTTTCAGATATCTGAAGAATTTCATCGGATCACCAGCAAAGACCTCCTGGGGAACTTCGGTGCAGCCTTTGACAAACATGTGCCTTGCCTGCAGAAACTGAAAAACTTTATGAAAAAGTGAGTGAAGTGCGTCAATCTAAGAGCATGCAAAAGTTGAGGGGAAAAGGGCCGGAGCCGGGTCCACCAAAGCCCTTTTCCCCCCGTTTGAAAATATGAAATGCTCCTTCGCCTAACATTTGTAGGAGCAAAAACGCTTTGATGGAAAGGCTTCAGTAAAAATGGATGTTAAAAGTCATTGATTGGTGTTCTTAGTTGGTGCAATTTGAGAACTATAACAGTATTTTTAATTTTAATTAGAAATAAAAATTGTCCGCAGGATTGCAGTTTTTGTTTTGTTTTGTTTTGCCATACTGAAGCATGCTAGTGGGATCTGACCTGTTCTTTATCCTTCTCATTACTATACAGAACGTCGGATTTTGTATAAATTCACTACGGCACTAAACTAATTGATTTGTTTGTGTGTTTCCACTGGGTAGCTACCAGGGGTGAAAGTGGTTTGAATTTCTTGCAGGTACTATAATGCTACCCCGACCTTCATTGGTCCATATTGTTCTCCTCCCGCCCCCAGCTTCATGAAACCCCTAACACAAACTTCAAATTTGTAATGCCTTTATGGGGTAGAAATTAGAAATAGCAAAACACGCCCTAAATCAGCAGAATTTGCATGCTGCAGGTCAATCAGACTCTCAAAGTCTGTGAAAGGCTTGTTGTTCTTGGCCACATAATAGGCTGTCATGAATACCTTGGCAGTAGACTCAAACACAGACTCCTGACTACTCGCGTTCATTCTCAGAAGAATATCTTTATTTGCTGTCTGAAGAATCTTGACTGCTTCATTATGTGCTGCAGAGTTCTTGTGCTCACAGATTTTTTTGCGCAGTGATGAAAGCTGGACATCCCTTGATTGACCAGCTGGGATTATCTTTCCATCAGCCCACTGAATAGCAATATTAACACCACGGGATGCCATGACACCCAGATCCTTCACATCATGGCATGGGGTACAGCCTAGCCTTCCATTGTGAGCATACATCCATTCATTTTTCTTTTTGAACTGTTCATATTGTTCTTCTTTCCATATAGAAGGGTATGCAGTAGGGCTAGCAT
>NW_011362562.1:0-4741 GCF_000735185.1 Notothenia coriiceps
TATGTAGTGTCTCCACTTTAAAGAGTCCTCTCCTGCTGATGTTCAGGTGTATATCAGTATGTAGTGTCTCTACTTTAAAGAGTCCTCTCCTGCTGATGTTCAGGTGTATATCAGTATGTAGTGTCTCTACTTTAAAGAGTCCTCTCCTGCTGATGTTCAGGTGTATATCAGTATGTAGTGTCTCTACTTTAAAGAGTCCTCTCCTGCTGATGTTCAGGTGTATATCAGTATGTAGTGTCTCTACTTTAAAGAGTCCTCTCCTGCTGATGTTCAGGTGTATATCAGTATGTAGTGTCTCTACTTTAAAGAGTCCTCTCCTGCTGATGTTCAGGTGTATATCAGTATGTAGTGTCTCTACTTTAAAGAGTCCTCTCCTGCTGATGTTCAGGTGTATATCAGTATGTAGTGTCTCTACTTTAAAGAGTCCTCTCCTGCTGATGTTCAGGTGTATATCAGTACGTAGAGTCTCTACTTTAAAGAGTTCTCTCCTGCTGATGTTCAGGTGTATATCAGTATGTAGTGTCTCTACATGTCTCCATGCTCTAATGTGCTGCAGCACCTCTTTTCACCCCCTGTCTGAAACCAGAGCTACTCTGATTGGTTAGCTGGCCGGCTGTGTTGTGATTGGTCAACCAGCTTAGAGATGTCCCGCCCCTTTAGCCTATCACGTACATGTGTTGGAGCACTGTTACATAGTGATGTCACTGGGTTCCTGGGATTTTAACCCTAACACACTCCAGGAGAGGGAACACACAGAAAGCTGAATTTTATCTTAAAAACCATCAAACTGTTTTTATATCTTCCTGTGATTCAGCCCGGCCACCTGTTGACCAAACCTAATAGCATCTGTTGATAACAACAACAACAACAACAACAACCAGAGACAAACAGCTGATGAAAGAATACAGAAAAGGTTATTTTAAAGCATTTCATTTTTCATCATTCAAAACCTCATTTAAAAAACGACCACTTTCAGGTTGCCCAACACCACTGAACCCCTGACTTAATGAGCATCACACGTTTCTAAAAACACGATTTAATGTTATTAATTATTGATGTTGGGATTATATATTGATGATGCCGAACTAAGGAGGAGTTATGAAAGCATCAGAAAACACACCCAGTGGTATTTTAACACACTCCCAGTATAAAGCATAGAGTTTGAATTAAGTAATTAGTAGTTCTCTACATGGAGTCTGGTGCTGGTGTTTACAAAGGAGAACAGACACGTGTCAGTAACAGCTGTTCGATTCGGATCAATATTAGGAGAATCTACTCAAAGCTATTATTAATCATCCTTTTAAGAACTGCCAATCTAAACCTTATTTAATAACCTACCACTTTAAGGTTTCCTAACCCCACTGGAAACCTTTAAGTACCGGTACCCTTAAACCATAACTCCTATTTAGTTCTGCATCACACGTTTGAATGTGCTGTTATTAGTTATTCATGTTGGGATTATAAATTGATGCCGAACTAAAGAGGGGTTATGGTTACATCAGAAAACCCACCGAGTTGTATTTTTAACATACACCCAGTTTGACCCATAACGCCTAATGGAGTAATTAGCAGTTTTGTGCATGGAGTCTGGTTCTGGTGTTGCTTCCCCCCCTGCTGTGTTTGCATGCTGTTCATTGTGTTTGCATGGTGTTTGCATGGTGTTTGAATGGTTTCTGCTGTACCTTGCACGTCCCGGGCCAGATTCTTCCAGGTCTCGGAGTACTGGATGCAGTGTCCGCACCAGGAGGAGTAGAACTGGATGAACCAGGCCGAGGAGGAGTTAGTGACGGACGGACTGAAACTGCCGCCGCTCAGGATCACCAGCGGGTCCTCCTCCGTGTACAGCCGGGCAGAGGAGCTCCCACAGCGGGGGGCGAGTAGCCACAGCCCCACCGAGAAGAACCAGAGCCGGAGCATTCCTCCAGAAGCACCGGGGACACACAGAGAACCGGTCAGAGACAAGAGTTTATGTCCGAAACAGGCAGCTTTATCCGGGCAGACATGAGAGCAGCTGCCGCTAACAGAGACGATCTTTGTCAAACTGAGCCTGACGTCACTTCCGTGCTGCGTGGAGTTAAAACATGTAAATACATTTCAAATAAAAACATTTTTAAATGACATACAGAATTATCTGTGAAATAAAAATAATTACATTAATTTAAAGAGGTATTATGATAAAAACACAAGGTTGAACATATTATATAATAAATAATGATAATTATCAATGTAATGTTATTAGATATTTGACAGAGCACAGTCACAGTAATAACATTAATATAAGGTTATAATAGCAATGTAGTGATAATTTAATATATTAAATTGATTCTGAGGAATTCCTGTGAAAGAGTAAAAGAGAATATTACGTTATATTAGATGTGTTTTGTATTAAAATCATACATTTCTTTACACAGTTAAACTTTACTCTGGAACTTCCGGTTGAACTGCCACGTAATGCACGTAGCAGCTTACGTCACGTTAGCGTCCTGTCTCCATAGCAACATTGCGATACGTCCGAGACACAGAAACGAACAGGTGAGGCTTTTTAAATACTAACTACCTTTAAATACTAACTTTACTACTTTTAAATTCACTTTATATCGTGGTTACTACCTTTAAATCAAAGATATTGTACATAAATCACCGTTAAATTAACTTTACTACCTTCAAACTACCTTTAAATTAAAGTTATTGTCCATAAATAACCTTTAAATGGAGTGAATCTTCAGTCAGGTGTATTCCTCTTCCTCCTCCTCCTCCTCCTCTCAGGTACCATGTCCTCCCCCAGGCTTGGTGTGATGAGAGACTCCATGCTGACCAACCCGCTGCACATCAAGGTGAGACACAGATGATGATGATGATGATGATGATGATGATGATGATGATGATGATGATGATGATGATGATGATGCCCCCTGCAGGCCTCTCTGGGTCGGTCCGTCTCCAGAGGGTTTTCAGTTCCTGGTCCAGATTTCACTTTTGGGATGAGCAACGACTCAACTGACGGGGGCGTGGCCGAAGGTGAGCACCCTGTAGCATTAGCATGTAGCATTAGCATGTAGCACTCATATTGGACCTGTGATAAAGGTTGCTAACATGAAGACTGATAGCATTATCATGTTATTAGCGGTAAATATAAGCTGAATAGACCCAATCGCAACATGCGGTAACTGATACACACTGAATAACAGAGTGTGTGTTGTGTGTGTGTGTGTGTGTGTGTGTGTGTGTGTGTGTGTGTGTGTGTGTGTGTGTGTGTGTTTAGCATCAGTCAGCTGTCACACTGTGTTTGCATGAAGGAAACATGCCTTCAGGCAACAATCCCTGCTGTCACTCACACACACACACACACACACACACACACACACACACACACACACACACACACACACACACACACACACACACAAACAAACTATCTTTGCGAGGAGATGTCAGACTTGGTTTTATTTAATTGATGTTATATTAATATATCATGTTTGATCTGTTGGAGGAGCTCTTGGCTTTGCTGAATGCTTGATAATTAAAATGTAGTTCAGTCAGTATATTGTAGTTTATAAATACAACTAGAGAATGCAATTCCTGAAGAAGTTGCTAGTGGGAATGCTTTATGCTGAAAAGCTGACGCCGAGTTGCTGAAATGTAATGTGTAAGAAGAAAGTGAAGAATTTAGATTGAAATCATACATGAACACTGGGGGCTTGAATGTGTGATGAGAGAAGAAAATAAAGTAAAAAGGCTTAGAGAAGCATCAGGAGTGGAGTGCACCAGCTGGGCGTAAACTGGGCGTAACTCTATGCCCGACGTAGAACCGAAGGTTAAGACTAAACTAAAGTTATGACTAGTGCTCCACTTAGACTTAAGGCCTGTATGCGTTGCGCTCGGGTGTAACTTTTACGCCTAGTATGGAGCAGGCGTAAATCGGAAAGAGAGACTAGTATCCATAGTAACGTAAAACAGGCAAGAAGGAAACTAACTATGGCAGTGCGTCTTGTTTACATGTTGTAACAACGAAAGGGCATTAAGACGAGAGAGTCGTCCGTGATGGAACAAACCCACTGGACATCTATTCAGTGAGCTGATAGAGAGGTTTCGTTTTGGCAGACAAGCCCTTTCTGATTTAATCGAGGAGATCTCCCCTCAACAACAGAACGGATCAGACAGAAACTCCCAACCTGCAGGTGCTGATTGCGCTCAGATTTTACTTTAATACTGTGGGAGACATGATTAATGTTCATCGCACAACTGCATGTCGGGCTATTAGACACGTTTCCTTGGCTCTCCAGCGCTGCCTTAGGAATTATATTGACTTAGCACAAGAAGAAGCAGCAAAATCCTCCTGGCATCCGTGAAGATATCGGTGGACGACTTAACCGCAATCCATAATAAACAACATATAGCCCTGTATATTTGTAATATGAACGCTGTTTTTTTGCAATCGCATTTCAATAAGCTCCCATTGTGACAGCATATTTTCATTAGGCCGTTTTATAGCCTATTTTATTCAAAAAACAAGAACAACAAATATGATTAGAGAATGGTGAATGACAAATTGTCTTCTTCAGTGATTCTTTGCTGATTCTTAAGAATTATAGTGTTGAGTCTTAATTTCTCCTTCTCCAGCTCTATTTTGTCATGTTCCGCTGCAGTTTTGCGGTCTCCACCTCCACACGAACGATCTCTTTCTCCACCAGTTCACGCTGTAGCTCTGTAAAATCCCTCTTTCTTTTTCGGGGTGTGGGCG
>NW_011362563.1:0-1614 GCF_000735185.1 Notothenia coriiceps
ACCGACAAAAGATACAGTTGTGGAGAGGAGGAGAGGAGAGGGGAGGGGAGGGGAAAGGAAAGGGGCGGGGAAGGAAAGGAGATTAGAGGAGAGGAGGAGAAGAGGAGAGGAGGGGAGGACAGGAGAGGGGAAAGGAAAGGAGAGGAAAGGAGAGGAAAGGAGAGGGGCAGGGAAAGGAAAGGGGAAAGGAAAGGACAGGACAGGAAAGGAAAGGAGATTAGAGGAGAGGAGGAGAGAAAAAGAGGAAAAGAGGAGATGGAAGGAAAGGAGAGGAGAAGAGAGGAGGAATGCTTTAGTGAATGGAAAAGGTTGAAAACATGAGGTGATTACATTAGCATAGGAATAGTTTCCGTTGGCATGTCCAGTGTCACAACGAGAGCGGGTGCAGAGAGACTGATTATATGAACCTGTTCAGTTACTCTTGCTGCAGTATTGTCCTTATTAGATTAAGGATTTGTGCTGATCTGGGCATAAATGAGGTTTAACTTTATGCTGTTATGCCTTTTAATTTATGGTGCATCTCAAAAGTGATGTAACTAATTACTTTAAGCAGTGAGTAATTTAGTAAAGTAAGGCAACTAGTAGTGTGTAATGTATTACTTTCTTTGAGTAATATAATGAGTTGAATTGCAATCGTCTGATTGCAAGATCCAAAGTAAGTATAGTTGTATTTCGTGTAAAGTTATATGAGTGTACATTTTCAGCAAGTGTAGCAGTTTTTCAGTTCATCAACTGCCAGCTGCAATAGTTTGCATATTATCACCCTTTTGGAAACTCGACTGAGTGAGCTTTATTATGCTAGGCAGGAAGTCAGGAATAACAAAACATGTTCAGCAGGAAACTGGGAAAGAAAGACATGTGAAATAAATGTTTGTATTTTTTCGTTCGACTTACATTGAGATTTTGTTGCTTTAGTAATGGAGCATCCCTCAGTCATGTTCTGTTTTAAGTGCCTATAACACACATGTAAGCATATCTAATGCTACACTTGAATACACTCTTTTTTCAGGTTTAATCTCAAGGGGATCTAAAGAGGGGATGGAGGCGGAGTGATGTGGGGAAACAAGGCAGCAGTAGCTCAAGGTCTGAGGGCTCCAGCCAAACTTCAAATGGGCTTTATGTCAAGCAGCAACTGTTCTGAAGATCACAGGTCTGCATCTGATCTCTGCAGCTCAGCTGTTGACCGCAGCGGCAGGTAAAACAACAAACACCACGTTTGTCCAGCGAGGCCGTGTCTAACAGGCAAGACTTCTGGCACAGAGTCACTCCAGGATACTTTACTGTAAAGAGGCAGGTGTAACCCTTCAAAGAGCAGCCGCCGTCACGTTGGAAACAGGAGCCTGGTGGGCTCAAACTTACAGGTCCCGTATTATACTGTTTTTCATCAATATATTATAGGTCTCACATATACAAAACATGTCTCTGAAGTGTTTGGCTCCAAATACCAAACAGATCATTGTAGCATCCCATAATCCCCCTCTGTTTAAGCCCTGTTTCAAAAGTGCTGATTCTCTGTCTGTTACTTTAGATGAAAATAAGGAGCCACTCCCCACGCCCCTCTGGGAGCTGTTCTTTGGACATTGTTATTAAAAGCAGCAACTGTTTAGATAATTA
>NW_011362564.1:0-7623 GCF_000735185.1 Notothenia coriiceps
CACACACACACACACACACACACACACACAGACACACACACACACACACACACACACACACACACACACACACACACACACACACACACACACACACACACGATGGAAACAGGGACACTGAACGATTTGCTCCCACTTTGCCTGTTTTTAAATCTCGTTTAAAGACCTTCTTGTTCTCCCGTGCTTTTGCAGACCGTATAAGATTTTATATAAGGTTTTTAAATCGGGGTTTTCTATTTTGTTGTGTTTTAAAATGTTTTGACATCGTGCATGAGAGTTCTTCAGTCTGTGGCTACAAGTATGGTTTTATTGTCTCGTGCTTTTACATTAGTTTTGTCTAAATGTATTTATGCTGCTTTTTATATATGTATTGATGCGCAGCACTTTGGTCAACTCTGTTGTTTTTAAATGTACTAGATAAAT
This sequence comes from Notothenia coriiceps, assembly GCF_000735185.1. Classification (NCBI taxonomy): domain Eukaryota; kingdom Metazoa; phylum Chordata; class Actinopteri; order Perciformes; family Nototheniidae; genus Notothenia; species Notothenia coriiceps. Next base: position 424 of record NW_011362564.1, read on the forward strand.
AAAGTTGGATTGATTCCTTTATGTAGAAATAACATTTTCACTGTGATGAGATTCCCTGCAATGAACTGCTCTTATATATTTGTATTTGATTGATGACAGTATGGAGAGAAGCCAGTTCACCTGCCGAGGAGCCCTTGAGCAAGGCACCGAGGCAGCCTCTCCACTCTGATCCTCTCAATGTGCACGACCATAACTGTGTGTATTTCTATGTGTAACAACAACAACTGCATGTGCGTAATTCAACATGTATATTTTCTACATTGTTTATTTCTAGTCTTTTAATTTCTAACGTACAATGCCTTATCCTTCATGCTGCTGCAACGCAAACATTCCCCCAATTGGGATCAATAAAGGACTTCTTATCTTATCTTATAATAACAGAGTGGAAAACTGAGTATCAATAAATCAAGGTCCATCTTCTTCAATCGTTTGGCTCATTTGAAGCTAATATACTTGAAATGCTTTGGCTTATTATACGTGACAATAGACAAGTCTTCAACAAATGGAAAGACAGCTTCAGCTTTTTAAATACATGTTAAAACAGTCTCAAACTGAAAAAGGGTTTCAGAATCAGGTTCATTTCCAGAGAGGTTGACACATATTGGAAACTCTTTTAAAAATATAGCACTAATTACCAGATCGGTACAATTTAAAAAGATCCTCAAAGATAAAACTGGATAATTGTTTTTAGTCCAGGAGCATTGTTACGTGCCGTAGTGTGTGTGTGTGTGTGTGTGTGTGTGTGTGTGTGTGTGTGTGTGTGTGTGTGTGTGTGTGTGTGTGTGTGTGTGTGTGTGTGTGTGTGTGTGTGTGTGTGTGTGTGTGTGTGTGTGTGTGTGTGTGTGTGTGTGTGTGTGTGTGTGTGGTGTGTGTGTGTGTGTGTGTGTGCGGTGTGGTGTGTGTGTGTGTGTGTGTGTGTGTGTGTGTGTGTGTGTGTGTGTGTGTGTGTGTGTGCGCGCGCGCGCGTGTGTGTGTGTGTGTGTGTGTGCTGACATATAACCTGACGCTATGAAGCAAAATACTGAGAAGTTGAATGTGTGGTTTGTGGTGTGATCGCACCACCTGAGTATTTGTACTGTGTTGAGAGTTTACAATCCAGTGTAACAGCTTCAGATGGTGTACGCAGGTGACCAGCGATGCTTTCTAGGACATACTGTATGAACATCACCCAAACGTCGCTGATGAGCCGTGCGCAGTGTCTGCGGGTGTAAATAAACAGTTGAAGGGTGAACTAGCAACTATAACATTTCAGAACTCAGAACTTTGATCCTTACAGCTAGTTAAAGATCCTTGTCATGTTTGATTTAATGGACTATGAACAAACTTGTATTCTCGTTTTTGAACGTTTATAATTTTCCATATCTCTTTGATACGGATCATTTCTAAGTGGAAGACCCAGGAACATCTGACGGCACGTCACGCCTGCAGTACGAGACTATGGTTCATCTCAGCGCAGTTCATCACAATCCCTAACAGCCACGCCAGAGTGAACATGTTATTATCTACTGATTCGCAGGCGCAGACCTGATCACTTTTTGTTTGAGAAGGAGACGAAGAGGCTTTTCAGACTTAGGTTAGATATCAGTGGAAGGTGATATAAATGATGGATAATTGCCGCACCAGAAATACTGTCATGAGCAATGGAACTAGCAGTGATAGCTACAAATAATGCCAAGTTACTAAAATAATGAAGGATTTATAAATACAGTGATGTATGTCAATTTATAAACAATCTGGATTAATAGACTTCTATCGAGCAATGGCCTTGGAACTATCAGTTTTGCTACTGCTTATGTTTTAAACTGAGAACAAAAAAAAAGCAGCTATAACAATGGTGTCTTAATTTGACAATACGGTAATAATCAAGTATTGTATTTTAGCCAGCCTAAGGTTACCTTACGGATTTATAGAAAATGCTACATGGTTTCAGACAGAGGGTCATGATGCGCTCAGTCAGAATTGGCATAGGAGAAACAATACGAAGAGCTTTTTGAATCGCATTACAAGTTAGAAGACATCACAGCTTAAGCAGAAACATACACCTGTGAAATGAGTACTTATAATGTCGTATCGTAAGGCACTTGACGTGTGAATTCAGCAGCTCACAGCAGCAGATTGATGTATTTAATGCAGCGAGTTGGCGGACAGTAAATGTGTCGTTCTGCCACTCGAAATGCAGGCCAATCTGATACAGAGCTGTTTGACTGCAACTAAAACTACACGACAACAAGCCACAATTTCCTACACATGCAGCCCTCTGCTTCTGTCTGCAAACAACATCCATTGAACTGATTCTTCATCATTTGCAACTGTGACACGGTGATTTCTACCTGATATCAACCAGAGTATATCATATTTCCTAATTACTAGGACTCTTATTTGAAACTATTTGACTTGTATTTACTTGCAGTATTGTATCTTTTGTATTGTGGTTGCGTCTGTTGGAGGTGAGGATCATATCACACTGTAACTTTGTACCAAAGGACAATGAAAAGCCTTGAACTTGAAGCTGTTCTGTAAAATCTGCCACATTCACGGTTGTAGTTTCGGGTGTTTGCGGGCCGTCGAATGCCGCATTCACTCACCTGCGTGCGAGTTCCTGTTGCTATTTGACATGACCCCGTTCCTGAGCAGCCGTGAGGTGGGGCACTTTAAAACATTCTCATACATGGCAAGGACTTTGAGGGACAGGAAAGAAGGTGATGAAAGACAGCGGAAGTGTTAGGAGACGACAGGAGAGTCACGGGCGGTGCAGCGATTTAGGCATCGAACGTGAGCGCCACACTCGCGAAAAAGCCAGATGGACTGAGAGCGAGGTGCCGAATGTGGCGAGGTGAGGAAAAGCGCAGCGACGCATCCGACTTATTGCTTTGAGTCCAGTGCTCATTTCATAATCGTGTCATGAGACATAAACGGAAGTGTGTATGAAGTGCTCTTCTGAGCTGCTCACTGATCGTGGCTGCATGGTTAAATGTTTGTTGTTTGTTGTTCATGTTTGTGTCTTGATACTCTCCTTGATGTTACGCACATGGAGGTCTGCTGGTGATGCAAGTACATTTCACACTTAATCTGATCATTAAAGTGTTATCGTGTCGTATCCTATCGTATTATAATTCTGCTCACATCTGCAGTGGAACGATCTTGCACTTTTCTTGCATGTCTCTAGATTTTTAGTTTGGGGGATTGTTCCTTTCTGTCGTGTGTTCTACAGGTTTGTAGTGCATGTTAAATGGTCAGCAGCGACGGGGGTAGGCATGCAGCACATTAATAATAACAATAATTATAATACATGGGATTTGTATAGCCCTACGATTATCAGCTGCACGGCTGACAACAGGCACTGAATTTAACAAAACGAGGCACGATTTAAGCGACACACACACTTGATTTGCATTTTGATCACTGGTGTCTCGAAAGATTTATTTAAATTAGTTTTGTTGTTTCGTGCCTTCCTGTTTTCTTTTCAGAAAGTTAACTCTCTCTCTCGTTTTAGGATGTATATATTTGTCTTTAGTCTCCTTTCGTGTTGTGCAGTTCTTCTTGTCGTGTAACGCAGACTACCAGCTATATATCGCCGAAACCAAGATTATTGATTCGGGGGCCTATGTGGCTCCGTAGTTGCCTTGTCCTCAGTGAGTGTTTTTGTTTCATACTTGGTTACGTTGTCCTCTAGTGGAGTGTTTTTGTTTGATTAGCTGGTTATCGTTTTCCCTCTAGTGAGTGTTTTTGTTTCGGTTAGTTGGTTACGTTTTCTCTGTGTAGTGTTTTTGTTTGATTAGCTTGGTTACGTTTCCTCTAGCGAGTGTTTTTGTTCGTTAGGCTTGGTTACGTTTTCCTCTATGAGTGTTTTGTTTGATTAGCTTGGTTACGTTTCCTCTTAGTGAGTGTTTTTGTTTCGTTTAGCTTGGTTACGTTTCTCTAGTGAGTGTTTTTTTTGTTTCTGTTGTGCTTGGTTACGTTGCTCGCTCTAGTTATGATTTTGTTTCGTGTAGCTTGGGTTAACGTTGTCCTTAGTTAGTGTTTTTGTTTCGTTGGCTTGGTTACGTTGTCCTCTAGTTAGTGATTTTTCGTTAGCTTGGCTAGTTTCTAGTGAGTTGTTTTTGTTTCGTTAGTTGTTACGGTGTGTCCTCTGTGAGTGTTTTGTTTCGTTAAGCTTGTTACGTTTTCCTCTAGGTTAGTGATTTGTTTCGTTAGCTTGGTTTGCTTGTACGTTTCCCTCTAGTGGTGTTTTTGTTTTGTTTCGTTGCTGGTTGAGCGTTTCCTCTAGTGAGGGTTTTTGTTTTCGGTTAGCTTGGTTTACATTTTCCTCTAGTGGTGTTTTTTTTTTCGTGTGGCTTGGTTACGTTGTCCTGCTAGTTTTAGTGATTTTGTTGTTTCGTTTAGCTTGGCTTCGTTTCCTTCGTAGGAGTGTTTTGTTTCGTTAAGCTATTGGTTACGTTTTCCTCTAGTGAGTGTTTTTGTTTCGTTCGGCTTGGTTACGTTTGTCCCTCTAGTTAGTGATTTTGTTCGTCTAGCTTGGTTACGTTGTTCTCTAGTGAGTGTTTTTGTTTCGTTAGGCTTGTCGGTTAGTCCCTTAGCGAGTGTTTTTTGTTTCGTGCTTGGTTGGACGTTGTCCCTAGGTTTAGTGATTTTGTTTCGTTAGGCGTTGGTTACGGTTGTCCTCTAGTGAGTGTTGTTTCGTTTGCTTGGTTACGTTTTCCTCTAGTGAGTGTTTTTGTCGTTAGCTTGTTAAGTTTTTGCTCTAGTGAGTGTTTTTGTTTCGTTAGCGTTGGTGTTACGTTTGTCTCTAGTGAGTGTTTTTTGTTTCGTTGGCTTGGTTACGTTTCCTCTATAGTTAGTGATTTTGTTCGTAGCTTGGTACGTTGTCCTCTAGTGAGTGTTTTGTTTCGTTAGCTTGGTTACTGTTTTCCTCTAGTGAGTGTTTTTGTTTCGTTAGCTTTGGTTACTTTTCTCTATGAGTGTTTTGTTTTCGTTAGCTTGGTTACGTTTTTCCTCTAGTGAGGTGTTGTTTGTTTTCGTTGGCTTGGTTACGTTGTCCTCTAGTTAGTGATTTTGTTTCGGTTAGCTTGGTTACGTGTCCTCTAGTGAGTGTTTTTGTTTCGTTAGCTTGGTTACGTTTTCCTCTAGTGAGGTGTTTTTGTTTCGTTAGCTTGGTTACGTTTTCCTGCTAGTGAGTGTTTTTGTTTCGTTAGCTTGGTTACGTTTCCTCTTAGTGAGTGTTTTTGTTTCGTTAGCTTGGTTACTTTTCTCTATGTGGAGTGTTTTTGTTTTCGTTAGCTTGTCACGTTTTCCTCTAGTTAGTGATTTTGTTCGTTAGCTTGGTTACCTTTTCCTCTAAGGATTGATTTTCTTTCGTTAGCTTTGGTTACGTTTGCCTCTAGTGAGTGTTTTTGTTTCGTTAGCTTGGTTACGTTTCTCTAGTGACGTATTTTGTTTCGTAGCTTGGTTAACGTTTTCCCTCTAGTGAGTGTTTTTGGTTTCGTTAGCTTGGTCCAAGTTTTCCTCTAGTGAGTTTTTGTTTCGTTAGCTGTTACGTTTTTCCTCTAGTGAGTGATTTGGTTTCGTTAGCCTTGGGTTACGTTTTCCTCTAGTTGAGTGATTTGTTTCGTAGCTTGGTTACGTTTTCCTCTATTAGTGATTTTGTTTCGTTAGGCTTGTTAAGTTTTCCTCTAGTGAGTGTTTTTGTTCGTTGCTTGGTTGACGTTTTTCTTAGTGAGTGTTTTTGTTTCATTAGCTTGGTTAACGTTTTCCTCTAGTGAGTGTTTTTGTTCGTTTAGCTGTTACGTTTTCTCTAGTGAGTGTTTTTTTGTTTCGTTAGCTTGGTTTACGTTTTCCTCTAGTGGTGTTTTTGTTTCATTAGCTTGTTATCGTTTTCCTCTAGTGGATGTTTTTGTTTCATTAGCTTGGTTACTTTTCCTCTAGTGAGTGTTTTTGTTTCATTAGCTTGGTTACGTTTCCTCTAGTGGAGTGTTTTTGTTTCGTTGGCTTGGTTACGTTTCCTCTAGTGAGTGTTTTGTTTCATTGCCTTGGTTACGTTTCCTCTAGTGAGTGTTTTTGTTTCGTTGGCTTGGTTACGTTTCCTCTAGTGAGTGTGGTTTTTTTCATTAAGCTTGGTTATGTTTTCCTCTAGTGAGTGTTTTTTTTCGTTAGCTTGGGTTGACGTCTTTCCTCCTAGTGAGTTGCTTTTTGTCTTCGTTGCTTGGTGTTACGTTTCCTTCTTAGTGAGTGTTTTTGTTTCGTGCTAGCTTGGTTACGTTTTGCCTCTAGTGAGTGTTTTTTGTTTCGTTAGCTTGGTTACGTTTTCCTCTTAGTCTAGTGTTTTTGTTTCGTTAGCTTGGCGTTACGTTTTCCCCTAGTGCGCTCGCTCTTCTTGTTTCGTCTAGCCTTGGGTTGACGTCTTTCCTCCTAGTGAGTGTTTTTGTCTTCGTTAGGCTTGGCTACGTTTTCCTCTAGTGAGTGTTTTTGTTTCGTTTAGCTTGGTTACGTGTTTCCTCAGTCGAGTGTTTTTGATTTCGGTTAGCTTGGGTTTACGTTTTCCTCTAGTGAGTGATTTTGTGTTACCCCCCCCATACCCTGTTAAGGAGTTTACCTTAATGACGCCTGCTCTCTCCTCTCGCTCTCTCGGCCCTATGTCCAAGCGGCAGTAAAGATTTATTTGGGAAAAAGCCTTCTTGTGTTGATTTTTCTTTTGTGTTAGGCCTCAGAGTTTGTGAACATGTGCTTCATTTCATAACTCTGTCTGTCATGCACTCTTACACTCTGCTAGTGGACTTTGCAGATGGTAAAGGATCCACATCGGGGGTCGTTGATCAACGTCCTACATCATAAGAAACGACAGCTATGTAACAACTAAGGTTTTCTCTTTATATTTATACATCCATCTACATTTTACATCCGCACCCTTTCCTGCACTCAAATGCCTCCAGATGGGAGTTTCTCTTCCATTGGACTACTTTGTTTACTTCAATACTAAGGTTATATGTGGTTTGCATTAAAAGGTTAGTGAGCATTCCTCGCTACTCCACCGACGCATTAGGCTGAGAAGACCTAAATCAAAGCGATAACTGAAATATTCTCAACTATACCGCCCTACCCTCAGTGTTGCTATTAAACGTTGTGATTAAGCTCTTCATTAAATTTGCAGGTCTGATTGCCTCGACCTTAACTGTCCCGTATCACTCGCCGGAGTTTATGCATGAT
>NW_011362564.1:7923-8421 GCF_000735185.1 Notothenia coriiceps
GTTGCGTGGTGTTACTCACTAGTAATATGTATGTTCGTACGTCCTAAAATACAGCCATCCTTTTACAGGCTTTTACTTATTTACCATATAGGTTTACACCTCAATACCTACCAAAAAGTAGACTAGCACAAAGTTCCCACAGTGCCACAACAAATTAATGCGTTTTTGCTTATTGCGCGGCAGAGAAAAGCAGAAAGGAGGGGGGCTTTGAACCAAAATAAAGAACACTCAAATACCAAAGTAAATCCGAAGGCACAACAACGACAGCATGTAACTGGTGTGTGTGTGTGTGTGTGTGTGTGTGTGTGTGTGTGTGTGTGGTGTTGTGTGTGTGTGTGTGTGTGTGTGTGTGTGTGGTGTGTGTGTGTGTGTGTGTGTGTGTGTGTGTGTGTGTGTGTGTGTGTGTGTGTGTGTGTGTGTGTGTGTGTGTGTGTGTGTGCACGAGAGAGAGAGAGAGAGAGAGAGAGAGAGAGTGTGTGTGTCTGTCTGTGTGTGTGA
>NW_011362565.1:0-2265 GCF_000735185.1 Notothenia coriiceps
CTGTGTGTGTGTGTGTGTGTGTGTGTGTGTGTGTGTGTGTGTGTGTGTGTGTGTGTGTGTGTGTGTGTGTGTGTGTGTGTGTGTGTGTTCTTTTATGCTGAATACCAGCAGAGTCATCTCTCTGTAGCTCGGCCCCTGCTCTGGTGCAGATTGCTGAAGAAGGGACTCTCTCTCTCTCTCTTTCCTCTCTATCACTCTCCCCCTAAGACCCAGTGGGCAGGGGATTATAAACTGTGTGTGTGTTTGTAAATGGAGCGAGTTATTGCAGGTTAGGCTATTCGTTTCTGTTTAGAGTCCATTAAGGAATGTTGTAAATCCCATTGGAATCGGCCCACACACACTCTCAAAGACACACAGTGAGAAAAACAACGATTTCAAGTCAGCGGTCCTGACTTGTTGCCTTTGTGTGTGTTTTTCTCTGTAGTGGACTTTGGAGTTTCAGCCCAGTTGGACCGAACAGTGGGACGGAGGAACACGTTCATCGGGACGCCATATTGGATGGCACCTGAGGTCATCGCCTGTGACGAGAACCCTGAGGCCACGTACGACTTCAAGGTGCCTAAACAACCTCCTTTCCACATCTGTGTGTTGAGCCCTTTTTGTGTAACCCTGAGTATTTACGCACTGTGTCTCTGCCATTACAGAGTGATTTATGGTCACTGGGAATCACAGCAATAGAGATGGCTGAAGGAGCACCACGTATGTACACAGTCTAAAACACACATCTCCACCACACATCATCCTAAGTCTGGGACAGTGCAACTCATTCTTAGCCAGTCTTTTGTAATGAAGGCCAAAGAGCAGATGTATAATTGGTTGTGAAATTGCTTCTTCTTTTTCTTTTCCCTTCTTTCATTACCTTATTCCGAGCAGACATGCACATTATCAGGATGTTTAGTAGAAAAGCTGCTTCTAGACATACTTTAGATTTGTCAAGGTTGTTCAGTTCTAGCAGTCTAAGACAGATCAATCCTGCATAGAGGAAGACGACCTCAAACTGGATATGAATATTTGCTTCACAAGTTGCACGTATACTGTATAGGTGAAGACCCAATTTACAAACAAAATCATATTTGTTAGGATGTAAAAAAAGTCTGAAACTCATAGGACGTACTAAAAAATGAGAAGTTTGAATATGTAAATGTGAAACTGGCTTCTTGTGAGATAGATAACAACCTAGGTGTTCCATGTGTTCAGAAAGTTGAGACCTAAGTGTGTGTCAGTATATTTAATAGATTGTTATCAGTATTGACTGCCTATATTGATCAGATGAGGACAAACTACAAACTCCAGCTGGCTTTGATTAAATGCCATGATGATAAGTGAGAAACATCCACCCAAGCTCACCCATGTTTGGTATTTCAATCTTTAGCGCTGTGTGACATGCACCCAATGAGAGCCCTCTTCCTCATCCCGCGAAACCCCGCCCCCAGACTCAAGTCAAAGAAGTGGTGAGTGTGAATCTTACAACCCCATTAAAAGCAGGTTAATCAGTTCAGTCATAAACTTGGTTACAGCGGACCATTCATTTCTCTTAAATGTGGTTTCAGGTCTAAGAAGTTCCAGTCGTTCATAGAGAGCTGTCTGGTGAAGAGCCACGGCCAGAGGCCCAGCACGGAGCAGCTCCTCAAACACCCGTTCATCAGAGAGATGCCCAACGAGAGGCAGATCCGCATCCAGCTGAAGGACCACATCGACCGCACCAAGAAGAAGAGAGGAGAGAGGGGTGAGCATGGTAGCTTGCCGGTGTTAAAGGTCACCTATTATGCAAAATCCACTTCTTCATGTCTCTTCTACATCAACATGTGTCCCCTCTTCTTCATGTCTCTTCTACATCAACATGTGTCCCCTCTTCTTCATGTCTCTTCTACATCAACATGTGTCCCCTCTTCTTCATGTCTCTTCTACATCAACATGTGTCCCCTCTTCTTCATGTCTCTTCTACATCAACATGTGTCCCCTCTTCTTCATGTCTCTTCTACATCAACATGTGTCCCCTCTTCTTCACGTCTCTTCTACATCAACATGTGTCCCCTCTTCTTCATGTCTCTTCTACATCAACATGTGTCCCCTCTGTGGAAAGAGACTCTGAAAGTTTCAGGAACAAAGATTCTCTCTCTTTTTGTCCTGATCCATTTCTATAAAAACCTGTCTGACAATGAGCTGATCAGATTTTGGCCAATTTATGATGTCATAACGATTTTGTGGCTTGTGTAACCATTAGCCAATAACCAACCAAGGTAACCCCCCCCCCTATCACCTGAA
>NW_011362566.1:0-2407 GCF_000735185.1 Notothenia coriiceps
CATCTGTGTGTGTGTTTTCTTATGAGTGACGCTGCTAACTCACACAGCCTCTATAGCCCATTTGTTACCTTTTAATGTTTTGGTTTTGCATCACTTTATACCTCCGCTTGCATCAGAGAAAGTATCTTCCTGTGTGTGTGTGTGTGTGTGTGTGTGTGTGTGTGTGTGTGTGTGTGTGTGTGTGTGTGTGTGTGTGTGTGTGTGTGTGTGTGTGTGTACTTTGGCCCCAATTGGCCAACATGCTGTGAACAACCGTTGGCAGACCACATGTTTTTACCATTGTCTTTACAAGATAAAAAAACTCATTAACAAAAAATGAACATGACAACAATATTTCAAATGATTAATTAAATACAAAAGATATCAACTAATGAATTAAATAAAGAAAATACATATATTAAAAATACATTATGGTAATGATACAAATATAAAATAAAATGTATACCGAAAAAAACATAAAACTTTCTTACATTTCTGCAAATTAGGATTCATTTCTAAAACGATGACCACATTCTTTCTAGAAACACCCGGTGTGTCACGCTTAACATTTTCAATTCCTCTCTGTTCAATGCTGCAAACGTGTCCTCATTTTGGATAATTTGAGGGCCTCCTGTTCTCATTTAAGAATCTAAGTAAGCGTAACATTTTGCCCACATACAGCTAAGGAATGCTTACCATAAAGTAGGAAAATATGTATTAAAACTCTCATTTCGAATAAAACGGCGACCACATTGCTTTACCGTTTCCTTCTAGAAACACCCGGCGTGTCATCAGTGGGATGTGAGTTACGGACGGTACGGACGGAAATGAATTCCTGGAACTAAACTCTTGATGGAGAGAAACTCTTGGTGACCTCAGTGTGACCCGGCTGACCTGAGATCAGATCATACTGTACCGAGTCTGACGAAACTCTCACTTCTGCTTCCGATTCAACTCAAACTACTACAGTTCTCGTAAGAGCTCGTAAATAAAATACCGTACTGAACTCAGTAAACTGCTCAGTTAAATAGTTATGTGACGGATGATTGTAAGAACTGAAGTCAATTGACATCTAATAAAGAAAGTTACTGAAGTACTGCACTTAACGCTGCTGTGGACATCCTCAAAGATATTGAAGCGACTGTTATTTTGTGTATATTGATTGTTGTAAATGTAAACTGTCGTAATACTACTCCAATTAAAATAAAATGAGTCCTTCTTCCACCAGTAGAAACTTGTTGAAAAACAACTGGAAAGAAATACAACAGGGTGGAAAATCTGATAAGATTACCCATTCGTCATTTAACTATAATGCGTTACATATTTCAGCTTTCGTCTCCCCACCCTCATGCTGACTGGGAGGGGTTCTCCATGACAGTAGAACAATGCACAGAGTTCCCATTATCCCACTAACGCTGCTCTCAGTCAGTTTACTGGTTGCGTTTTGTGCTCATTTCCCAGTTGCACAAGCAGATAATTGGCCTAGAGCAGTAACCCCACCCTCTCCATTATCACAAAAACAAAACAATGGGAGTAACTCGGTCCAGGTTGACGGGTTTCTGCTTGAACGCCGACATGATATCACCCCACCCGTCTGAAACAGGTATGGAAACAAACACTAAATGACATCAGCACGGTTTGATAATGTGTCACGGTTATCCTGAGTTTCTACCATAAATAGATCTATAGCTGAACGTATTCTTTAGGTGAATTCATCGAGCTCTAACACTCTCTGGAACCAGAGCCCAGTCTGCTCTGATTGGTTAGCTGGCCGGCCCTGTTGTGATGGCGTGAATGATGCGGTTAACGTGAATGCCGCGGCGCGATTGGAGGGGGCCGCGACAAACGCTCGAGTTCAATTTTTTTTCAACTCGAGCGTCAAATTCGCGTGATGCGATCTCGCGGTAGCCAATCAGCGGTGAGGATCTCAGCCTGCCGTCACTGACGTTGAACCAGGAAACCAAAACATTAGCCGTTAGCTCTTAGCACTCAGAGCTCACAGCTCCTCATATCTGTTCAGAAACTAGACGAAAGTTAAACAAGTACAAACCACAGACTGTCTGTGTCATGGAGAATACAGTCGCTGGTTTATTAATGTCTGTAGGCCGTTGTTGTGAGTGTGGACGGTCGGAGCATATACTGCGTTAGCTTAGCCGATCTCCATTCAGAAAACACGCATTTTAAAAGGTTTTTATCGCCTGCCGTCTGTCTGCAGACTTGTCAAAGCATTAATTCATGGTTTTTACTAACCGGTATCAGTATGTTGTTACTTCGGCATCATTTTGAAACGTGTATTACAATTAAATCACGGTCAAATATGTACAGTAGTTGTAGCCCCCTGGCCAGCAAGTCTTGTTTGAATGCGAGTAAACACAGCTGACAGCCGCGGTGAAACTCGAGCCTTTAGAGCGATTAGAGCGAAGGGAAT